>NC_133657.1:89499441-89799441 GCF_009905375.1 Apium graveolens
TGAACTAACTCATTTTCCTCAGAATCAGCCATGAGAGCCAAGTTGACATATTCCACATCTTCATCCTCTTCTTCTCCATCAGCTGCCCAGTCTTTTTCTTGAGTAATGAAAGCCCTCTCCTTTTGTTTGAGCAGATCAAAATATTTCTTTTTGTAATCTACTTGGTCAAATTTCTTCTTTTCAGAAGTTGGCTTTCTGCACTCACTTGCAAAGTGTCCACTTCTACCACAATTGAAACACTTGAACTTGGATTTGTCCACCATGTTCTTATGAGGTTTAGTGGCTCTAGTGTTTTTCCTAAATTTCATCTTTGCAAATCTCCTGGACAGAAATGCAAGATGCTCATCAATACCATCAGAGTCATCTTGGCTGGAGTTGTCTTCATTCTCAGCAACTTGCTCCTTACCCTTGCTTGATTCTGATTTGCTTGTGCCATTTTTGGAGTTTGATGTAGATCTCACAGTTTCTTGTCTGCATTCTTTCTCATTTTCAGCTACCAAGGCAACTGAACCTCCTTTCTTTCTTCCCTTCTCCAATACCTCATCCTGTTCCAGCTCTAGTTCATAAGTCTTCAAGATTCCATATAATCTTTCAAGAGTGAAGTCCTTATAATCTTGAGAGTTTCTCAAGGAGACAGTCATGGGTTTCCATTCCTTTGGCAAGGATCTTAAAAATTTAAGATTTGAATCCTTCACCTGGTACACTCTACCATACAGCTTCAGTCCATTCAACAGCTTTTGGAATCTATTGAATGTGTCATTTAAATATTCATTTTCTTCAAAATGAAAATACTCATACTGTTGAATGAGAAGCTGCATTTTGTTTTCTTTTACTTGTTCTGTAACTTCACATAGTAGCTGAACTGTGTCCCAAACCTCTTTGGCAGTTGTGCAATTTATCACATTATCAAACATATCCTTGTCAAGACCATTAAACAAAATGTTCATAGCCTTCTTATCCTTGTGGACTTCTTCTGTGTCTTCCATTGTCCATTCTGCTCTAGGTTTTGGAATGGATTGACCAACAGCAATTGTGGCCGTAGCAACTGTGGCTACTTTGTGGGGAATGTGAGGACCATTCTCAATGCAGTTTACATAACCTTCATCTTGGGAGAGTAGATGAAGGTGCATTTTCACCTTCCAATGGTGATAACTGTCTTTGTCAAGAACTAGGATTTTTACTCCAATATCCTTCTTACTCATCTTTGTTAGTTTCCAAGATCTTTAAACTCTTTGTGTGTCAAGAGCTTGCTTTGATACCAATTGTTATTCCTAGTGGACTAACAATGAGATTTACAGAAGGGGGGTTGAATGTAAATCTCAAAACTTTTTCAAGTTTTGAGCAGTTTTAAAGGCTTTGTGTTCAAGATAAACAAGTGTGTGAATTGCTTTAAGCTAATACAAACAGATATATATTCAAGCACTAATGTAAAGAACACAACAGACCTTAAAAACTTTTCTGGTGGATTGTTGTTCCACCAGAGATGGTATTTCAGAAAATCTGTGATTCTTGATGTTGATCACAGCTGTGTCCTAGTACAAACTAGATAATTTTTCTCTCAAGATTTTTCTAAACAGCACTGAAAAAATTCTTATCTAATTACTAGCTGCTACTTGGTTTATATATCACCAAGTGTACAAGTGAAGACAAAGATAAAAATACAATAATAAAATAAGTTCTCCACTTGTTTCTTCTCCATATCACTCAAGTACTTTGTTGACTATTGCCTCTTTGTACTAGAGTAGAACGGCTGCTTTTTCTGATGTTCCTGAAATTAGGCTTCCATATTTCAGTTATCTCTGTCAACCCATGTGCCTCTGTCTGCTGTTATAACTACCACTTATCAACTGCTATTTAACAGAACATCCGTTGAAGCCTTCATCCGTTGATGGCTTTATCCGTTGATGTGTTAGCAGTTGAAGCTCTATCCGTTGAAGCTTTAGAGACATCCGTTGAAGCTTTGTTTCTCATCCGTTGAAGGTCTTTAAGATATCCGTTGATACCACTTCATTTATACAAAATTACAAGGCATGAAATATTTACAATTGGCCTTCCTATTTGCATATCTTCTAGTAGTCAACATGACTTATATTTTCTCTCAACTTCTAAGAATTATATCTTAAATACAGAGACTGAAATGTGCTACAACACTAGACTTATTTCTAAGTAAAGCTGCACCATCAACGGATAGCCAAAGTGGTCTTATCCGTTGAGGCTACAAACACTAAACTTCTACTTAAGTGTTTTGTTAAACATATCATCAAACTAATGCACACATATTCCTAACAGTTAACATTGATATGACATCATATTTCCTATTAATTTTATTTGGCATTATCGTGTAGGTAAGAAAAAAAAATAGCCCAATTTTTCGATTTCGCCCGAGGCCGGCATCGTGTAAACCTTGCACTTGCCATTTCTCTGAATTTGATGCATTTTAGAGAGAAGTACGCAAACGGGATCGGGCCGGATTCGGGTCGAGCTTTATAAAATACGGATTTTTTTAAATCGGATCGAGCTGGCCCTTTTTAAAAATCGGGTCGGGCCGAATTTTGTTTAAAATAATTAGGCTCATTTAAGTCCGTAGATCGAGCCGGGCCGGGCCGCCGGATTTTTTAAAATAATTTTTTTATTTTTTAAGTAATAATATATGATTTTCGTAATTGTTTTTGGATTATATTTGTAAGTTTAGGTTTTTATTTACAAAGTACACATTGTTAATTAGAATTTAGAACAAATTATTCATATTATATCTTATAATAGTTTATAATTTTAAATTTACATCTCGGTAATTCGATATTAATATTAACTAAAGGTGTCCTTATATAAGTAAAAGATACGTAACTATCAATTCTCTAAAGAGTTTATTAGAAATTACGGCTTTTATTCGAAATTATATTCAATTATAAAAAAAATGATAAGGTCTAATTTTTTCAATGTGCTATTCTAATATTTATTAAAAATTAGTATAAAATCCGGATTTTTAACAGGCCCGATGGGGCTGGGCTTTTATTCAGATTGGGCCGGGTTTTTGTCCGGATCGGACCTAAATCTAGATTAAACTTAAATCCGAGTTTTTATCGAATGGAGTTGGACCGAATTTTTACGAAAAATATATGGCCCTTTAAGGTCCATGGGACGAATTAGATCAGACCTGGCTTTTTTCAAATCAGATTTTTATTGAATTTTTTCAAATTGAATCGGCCGGACTTCTCGAATTCGAATTTCCGTGCATCTCATTTTTAGCCGCTTCTAAACATCACGCCCATTAAAAAATAAAGGTAGCACGTGTATGGTTAGACCTGACAATTCAGATAATCGGTTCGGTTTCACATCGAATCAGATCTACTTTCAGATTATGATATATTTGAAGGTCATTCGAATCGGATCGGATGTGATTCGGTTCAGATCTAATCGGATTAATTTCGGATAAAATTTGGATTAAGATCGGACAAAATTATGTTCAGATTAAATTCAGTTCAGATATTTTCGGATCATAACTTACTTATTTTTTCAATTTTTGAGATTTAAAAATATCTTTTTTATTTAATTTAGTATTTTTAATGTAATATAATGTACTTTTATAAAAGAATATGATTAAATAAGTATGTATCATAAACATAAAATTGTTTAAAATATAAATTTTACTTATTTCGGGTTATACTCGGTTCGGGTAATATATTATTTGATTTTAATCGGTTCTAAGTTATAATCGGATCTTGTATGATTCGGATCTCGGATCGGATCTCAGTTTCATGAATTTCGGTTCAGTTATTCGGATCCAGACCCATTTTGCCAGGTCTAGGTATGTTACAAGAAGACCCGGGAACAAAGCTCTGTTGATCGTTTGGTCGAAGACGTTGTAGTATCAAATATGAGTTTCATTCATTACAATTTCATACCCGGTATTTGTTTCATGATTTTTTTCCTCCAAATCTATTCCTCGTACTCCTAATATATGAAATTTTTACATCAAGGGGGTGGGTACGAGGAAGAGATACGAGGAATCAATTTTATTTATAATATTTTAACCTTATTTAAGCAATCAAATGTAAATACTTAATACAAAAATAATTTAATGAACTAAAATTTATTTAAAAGAATAATTTAAACAATATTTAAATTATAATAACTTAAAAAATATTTGAAATAAAAAATATTCATTTCAGCACTCAACTAAACACGTAATATCATAAATTATATATTAACCTCGTACCATCTTAACCCGATTACTGATTTCAACCCTGTACTACTGCTTAGAATCAAACAACCCCTAAACTGTACTTTAATAATTTCAATTTCAAATTTTCATTAACTTTCTTAAATTATTGTTAAAAAATAAGGCATGATTTGAAGTTACTAGTAATACATATGAAGAAGGGAGACAGAGTAGTCAATATGTGTTTACCACCTATTTCCATAGAAATTAAAATGGTTTGTTGTACTAGAAGAGTACAGGTTGTGTTTGTACTCCTCCAAAAACGAGGCAGTATACTTGTGAAAAGTAATTTCTATTTTCTAATATCATTAATTGTGGAGATTTGAGTAACTTTTACGCTAAGTTGTTAAACTTAAATAAAACAAACTCAGAGTAAAAAACTTGTCATCTGATGGGTCATCATTCTTTCTCATTAGTAACAGCAAGTGTTTTGGAGAACTCCGAAGGTATCGCCCTCCAAATTATATGATGTGCCAATAATATTATTATTATTAGATTATAATTTTAGGAGATGACTTCTTTGCTTAATTTTACCAACCCCTCCAATGAGGTTGTTGTCCTTTATTTATACCAAGTCTCAAATGAGCTTTATCTTACAAATTGGGTCTTCTTGGGTTTTACATAATGTTTCATAATTATTCTAACTATGATTCCTTTGGACCGTTTTATCTTGGTCCAACATTTGTCCCCCTCCTGGTTCAAGCAATTATCTTTAGATTTGCGCTTTTATTTCGGGACCTGAGAATTATTGTAATGAGGAAAATGCGATAAAAAGAAAATAGAACAAAATAAAACAGTGGGACGATTAAACGTTAGTGAAATAAAAATAAAAATAAAAAGACAAGGGTATTGAGATAGGAGCGTATGTGTTGTGCATATTGTTATATTTGAACTTTATTTCTTTTCTTCTTCTTCTTCTTTCTCTTTTTTTTTCGAAACGTATAAGTATTTTGGTCTTTATTTTCTAGGGACTATTGATTGGATATTGGAACCCCAGGACTGTTCGGCTTCTGATTCAGTTAAAAGAAGAGGCGCGGCTGGCCGGATTATTTCCTATTTCATCTCAAATTCTCGGCATCTGCAGTAACCACATGTAAGTCATCTTCCACTTTCTAAATTACCTCTTATTTCTCTTGATTTAGTTTGTTCGATTACAATAGTTTAATGGATCAATCTAGTTCGTTTCAATTCATAGTGTTTCTGGTCGAGACCCTGGCAAACGACCCCTCAAGGAGGGTGATCAGGAATCCTTCTGGAATTTGAATAATTTGGAGATTCCCGATTTAGAACAATGTGGATCTTTTGATTTTATGAATGAAGATGAGCTGTTAAAGGGCATTCCTACAGGACCTCTCCCATCGCCTCCTTTGAGCCCTCGAACGTTAGATAGAAGGAGTCGAATTGTTGAGGATAGCCTTCGTGTTGGTATGGAAGAGTCCGGGGACAGGTCGAGCTTGAATTATTTAAGTTATTATATTACTAAGGATCCCCCAGTAAGTAAGTTGAAATTATACATGGATTTAGCGAATGGTTATCGTTATCGAGTGCCGACAGCCGATGAAAGGGTATGGATGATGCTGGAGTATGGGATGCACGGGATACCGATAATCCTTTTTCACTTCGGGCTCCGGTTACCTATGCACCCATTTTTCTTGACGATGTTCGAGGCTATTGGATGCGGGGTTAGTCAATTGACGCCCAATTCCCTCGCACAGCTTAGTGGGTTTGTTGCTCTCTGTTGCGATAGGAACTTGATTCCTTCATTTAAGCTTTTCTTCTCGATTTACGCAGTTAGGTATCACGATGAGCAGGTTTACTTCGACTGTCCTTATAAAAGGGTTAAGATTGTCAGTGTTAGGTCCTCTACTCGGGGTATCACTCTAAGTGGTTGTATTTTGGGGGGCCGGATTTAGAGTTCGTAAAGCCGCGTGGGAAAGTAAGTCAGCTTACTATCGACTACTTGAATAATCTTGAGAAGTACGATGCTAAGTATTTGAACGAGTTTCATGGGGGTGGCCTCAGTGTACACTCATCTTCAGTTAAAGGAACCTGATTTTTTAGAAATGCATGATTGTAAGAGGGGAATTTTTAGTTATTTGTTCGTTCTCTTTTTTTTTTTATTGTTGTATTCTTTCCTTCTCTCCCCCTTTTCTTTTTACTGCTACTTCTTGTATTAATATTACTCGTGCTAAATTTTTCTTTTGGCTTGTTTTGCATTAGTGGCTGGAGCTTCTTTAGAGAAGATATTGAATAGCGGGGTTTAGGGAGAGATGGACAAGGCTATGATGTTGCTTATTAAGAGAGCCTCAAAGAAGAATGCTGATGGTGCCCCCTCTGGCCCATCGAGGGTTGGGCATTCTGTATCGATTGAGTTATTGGATGACCAAGGAAATAAAGTTGTGGAAGATCCTGGGAAGGATATGCCAGATATGGAGCCGGCTGATCTGAATCCTCGCAAGAGGGGTCGTCGAGAAGTCGAGGAGGAGAATTGTGGAGGTGGTGGGCTTGGTGAAGCGGACGCGTCGTTTGGTGGGGTGAATAGGACCCTCACATTGGTTGGTAATAGGGCGACAATGGCCCCTACCATCGACCCCCGATTGAAGAAAGGAGTTGTGAGGGTTGATATTCAGCCCCACGAATGCTGGACAGGTGGAACAACTGTGCCGCTGAGGGTTTTCGATCTTTTTCATCTTCCTCAAGATGCGATTGCTTTCGATAGGCGTCGTCGAGAGGATTTAGTGGATCGCTGGAAGAGCCGAGCTGGAAGGGTATGTTATAAAAAAAATTGTTTTTTTTAGTACCTCATCTTGTTTCATTTCTGACTGTTGTAATTTTGAATTATGGCAGTTTCTCGCTGATTTTATGCATGTCGTGGAAGAGTTTCGAGCTGGTGGAAGTGATGAGGTTCGAGAGAAGTTGGAAACTGAAGTGAGCACTCTTAGGGCAGAGAAGAAGAAGCTCGAGATGAATTACTCGGGTTTATAGAAGAGGTCGTTTGAGTTGGCTAACGCGAACACCGCATTGTCAAAGAAGGTACGTGAGATGGATGCTAAAGGCCAATCGATGGATGCGCAGGTGTCGGAGCTCGAGCAGAAGCTTTGTGATGCTGAAAAGGAGCGCGATAGTCTGACGGTTAAGTGTGAAGCTTTTGAGGGTCAAGTTGATGGGATGAATTCATCGTATAAGCTTATTGTTGATGAAAATACCGCTTTGAAGGCGAAAGTTGAGAAAGGGATCGAGGACATTGCGAATGCTCTCGAAGATGGTTATGGGCGTTGTGTTATGCGAATGAAAGGAGCGGGGTTTGACATCACGGGGCACACTTTTGAAGACTATGTATCTGACCTCGCGGTTTCGCGTCCTGATGATCCGGCCGATAGGAATTGAAGGCGGGGAATGCCCCGTAGATGATGTATTGATTCTAAATTTCATTTTAATGACTTTATGGTTTATGTGACATTGTGAGTTCAGACTTTCCTGATGTTGATTTTTGGATCTATGTTATTTCCTGCTGCTTGCTGTTGGTGAATTTCATTTGTTTAACGGAGCACATAAATTGTTCATTTTGAGCTGCGATATAACTTTCCCATAGTTAAAAAATTTCGTTTTTCAAAAATATATTGTGTTATTGTTCTCCGTTCGTATTTGTCAGGCACATTTGTTTTACTTAGCTCTCTCTTTTTTTTGTTAAGCGGGAGACGAATTATAGCATTTTCGCAAAATGACAAAGCTTTCATAACTTAAATTCCCTCGATGGGGATCTCATAACGACCCTCATTGCATCGAGGGTTGGTTTTTGGTAGGGCCTGCGGCCTCAAAATTTTAATCATTACATAGAGAATTAATCATTGGTAGAATTTCTTGAGGTGGATTCCATTCCAGGCATTCTTAATTGGTTGACCATCGAGGTACGAGAGCTCGTAGGTTCCTACACTGACGACCTTCAATACCTTGTATGGGCCTTCCCATGTTGGTTTAAACTTTCCTGAGATTGTTGGCTGTGATGCGGCGGAGTCTCGAAGGACGAGGTCTCCTACTTTAAATCGTCTATTTTTAACTTTCTTGTTGAAGTACCTTGCCATCTTCTCTTGCTGAGCTATCATGCGAAGTATAGATTCCTCTCTTGTTTCTTCAAGTAAGTCATTGTGAAAACATAATCCTTCAGCTGCGAGATAGGGATCAAAGACCTCGATCCTAGGGGAAATCAGGCTGACCTCGACGGGCAAAACGGCGTCGACACCGTACGCGAGGCGGAAAGGAGTTTCTCCGGTTGCACATCGAGGAGTTGTTCTATAGGACCACAGCACATTAGGGAGCTCATCAACCCAACACCGAGGAATTTCTTCAATCCTTTTCTTTAATTCTTGTAAGATGGTTCTGTTTGTTACCTCTGCAAGGCCATTGGCCTGTGGGTATGCAACTGACGCTTTGATGTGCTGGATTTTCAAGTCATTTAAAACTTTCTCGAATTGTGCGCCAACAAATTGCGTCCCGTTATCTGAAACTAAAATCCTTGGAATTCCAAATCGAAATATCACATATTCCATAAAAAATTCAATCATCTCTTTTTCTCTGATCTTTGAGAGAGGTTTTGCCTCGACCCATTTCGTCGCGTAGTCGACTGCAACCACGATGTATTGGCATTGGCCTTTAGACTTGGGAAAAGGTCCCACGATATCGACTCCCCATTGATAAAAAGGGCAGGGAGCGAGAATCAAGTTGAGCTCCGTTGTGGGTCGATGACTCACGTTCCCATGTTGCTGGCATGCCTGACATTTGCGCACGTAATCCTCACAATCTTTTCGGAGTGTGGGCCAATACATCCCCTGTCTCATGATTTTAAGAGCTAGGTTCTTTCCCCCGAGATGTTCGCCACATATCCCCGTGTGAACCTCGAGAATTGCTTGATTGGCCTCTTCCGGGCTTAAGCATCGGAGAAGTGGTTCAGTTAGAGCACGTCGATATAACACTAAACCGATCGTGCAATAATTTCTTGCTTTAAACATGATAGCGCGGGCTTCACTTTTTCCCGTGGGAAGTTTGTTTTCTAGAATATACTCAAGGATAAGGCTTCGTCAGTCGGGATTGCTTTGAATATTGTGGACCATCACCATGTCGATAACGGGGGATTTTAGGCTGTCAACATATACTGGGTCGAGGTTCAATTTCAGATTGGACGAGGCTAGCTTGGCGAGGGAATCCGCCCATTGATTTTCTGTTCTATCCACATGTGACAGTTTTCAGGAGGAGAACTTTTTGAGCAGCTCTTGTGTCATTGCAAGATATTTAGCCATGCTTTCATTGTGGGTCTTAAACTCTCCGCTTATTTGCTTAGCCACCAGCTGGGAATCGTCAAATATGTCGATGATATCTACCTCGAGGTCCGTTGCTAATCTTAATCCTGCAATTAATGCCTCGTACTCGGCCACGTTATTTGTTGCTTGAAATTCGAACTTAAGGGCCTGTTGGACTTTAAATCCTTCTGGACTGATAAGAATTATCCCTGCGCCACCAGAACTTGAGGTCGATGATCCGTCAACGAACAATAGCCATGGCCTTCGCTGGATTTCCTCGCGGTCTGACCCTTTGATCTTGAATTGGAATTCTGCCACAAAATCTGAGAGGACCTGAGCCCTTATAGCTGTTCGTGGTTTATATTCGATGTAGAATTGACTTAATTCGATGGTCCATGCGGCGAGTCTTCCCATATCAGGTTTGTGCAAGATTCTTTTGAGTGGAGCATTTGTCAGCACATGTATTTCCCTTGCTTGGAAATAATGTCGAAGCTTTCTGCTTGCAATGACCAAGGCGTACACGAGCTTTTCGACCCGAGGGTATCGAGTTTCAGCATCTCGCAGGGAGTGACTGATGTAGTACACGGGGACTTCCCTTCCTTCATCGAGTCGAACCAGGACGGCTGCAACTGTTTCGTCGGATACCGACAAATAAATGCGAAGAGCTTCGCCTGGGATTCGCCTAGTGAGAATGGGAGGGTTTGTTAAAAATGTTTTGAGTTCTGAGAAGCTGGATTTGCACTCGTCGTTCCATTCAAATGGTGTTGACCTTGAGGCCTTTTTTATGGTGGCGAAGAAAGGAAGACATCTTTTGGACGATTGGGGGATAAATCTTCGAAGTGCTGCTATGCACCCCGTTAGCTTTTGCAAGTCTTTGATGGATTTTGGATCCTCCATTTCTAGGATGGCTTTTGTCTGCGCGGGGTCAGCCTCGATGCCTCGCTGTGTGATCAGAAATCCCAAGAACTTGCCGGACGTAAGCCCGAATGAGCATTTGTTAGGGTTGAGACGTAAGTTATGTTTTCGGGCATTTTCAAAAGTCTCACGAAGGTCAAGTGAGTGGTTAGCGGCGAGCTTGGACTTGGTTATCATGTCGTCGACATAGATTAACATGTTTTTCCTATTTACAAGCCAAAGATTGTGTCCATCATCTGCTGGAAGGTTGCGCCAGCATTAATCATTCTAAAAGGCATGACTCGATACCCGAAGACTCCTCTGTGAGTAATGAATGCCGTTTTTTCCCAATCACGAGAATCCATTTTTATCTGGTTGTACCCTCAAAATGCGTCCATAAAGGAGAGGAGTTCATTTCCTGCTGTAGAGTCGATCAGTTGATCGATGTTTGGAAGTGGGTAGAAGTCTTTGGGGCATGCTTTGTTAACATCCGAATAATCGACACACATTCGCCATTTTCCATTGTGTTTCTTGACTAAAATGACATTGGATATCCATGTGGGGAACTGAACAGGCTCGATAAATTTAGCTTCGAGGAGTCGGTCAATATCTTGCTCGATAGCTGCCCTTTTTTCATCGAAGAATATTCGACGCTTCTGTCGTATTGGAACAACGTTTTTGTTGATGTGGAGAGAGTGGCGTGCGACAACCTTGGGGATTCCTGGCATATCCTTCGGATCCCAGGCGAAAATATCAGCGAATTCTCTAATAAGGGTAATGATATCTCGTTTCAAATGTTCAGGGAGTCCTTTTCCTACCTTGGTTGTCTTTGATGGGTTGCCAATGACCACTTCGATCTCTTCTGTTTCTTCTGCGGGGAAACATGAATTCTGGTTTGTAGATTCAATTGAGTTGCGGGGATCAATCTCGAGTACCTGGTTGACTTCTAAATAACATTGTCTCGCGGTCGTTTGATCCCCCATCATTTCTCCGACCCCGAAGTCTGTGGGAAATTTCATCTTCAGATGGGAGATTGAAGTTATTGCCTTTAGGGCTGTGATGGTAGTGCGGCCCAAAATAGCATTGAAGCTGGAAGAAGCACTGATCACATGAAACTTAACAACTTTCCAAACCTGACAAGGTGGTGAGCCAAAGAGAACTGGCATATCGATGGTTCCTACTACATGGACCTCATTTCCAGTAAATCCGTACAACGGCGTTCGAGAATTTTCGAGCCGTCGATCCCCGATGTCCATCCGCGAAAAGGCGTGATGGTAGAGGACATCGACAGAACTTCCGTTGTCGACGAGCATTTTTTTCACTGTATTATTTCCTACTCGAGTTGTGATGACAAGAACATCTTGATGACCCTCGATGAGACCCGGATGATAATCATCATCGAGAAGGAAATGACAGGGGTCGGGTTCGCGCGAGGGCGTTTAACTGTCGGAGGATTGACATTGAAGTCTTCCCGAGCGTATGCTTTCCTGGAGTTGTGAGAGAATCCTCTGGAAGCTGCTCCGCCAAATATGACGTCAATGACCCGATCCTCTTGATCTCGATGGTGACGTCTAAGATTGTTCTCTTGTTGTACGTAATGTACCAACTGTCCTCGATGAATCTTTCCTTCTATAGGGTTGCTAAGTTGAAAGCATTGTTCTGTGGTGTGACCGGTATCTTCATGATACTCACAATATCTGGAACTGGGGGGGTCTCCCAGCTTTCATAGGCCTCGGTGGCCTGTAGTCTGGTTCTGTTTTTAGAACTGCCAGAATTGTTGTTTTCTTTGTGTTCAATTTGGTGAATTCTTTTTCTGGTCGAGTGTGAGGCTTTCAGTCCTTTTCCCTTCTATCCCTCGGAAGGCGGTCATCCATACGCGGTGGAGGTGATCGACGATGCTCACGGCCTCTTTCTCGCGTGGGGGATCGCGGGCTATAACTACGACGGCGTTCGTGGCTTGAAGAGCGTCGTGGTGACTGAATGCAACTAACTGCTTCTTGTAGCATCATACGATGTTCAATAATTTGGAACGCTGCTTGGAGAGTTTTTGGCCTTTTTTCAAAAATTTCTTCTAGGAGTAAACCATGTCGTGACTTATCGATGTCTGCCGTTAAGAAGTTGACGGCCATTTGTTCAATTAAATCTGGAATCTCGGCGATCTCTTCCCTAACTCGGGTTAGAAAGCTGCGAAGGCTCTCACCTGAGCGCTGATGCATTGTCATCAAAGATGCTGTGACCTTAATGCCTTTGTAATTACTGGAGAACCGGGCTTGAAATTTGCTTTTTAAGGTTGCCCATGAATCAATGGATCGAGGTGGCAAATTGCTATACCATCGGAGTGATGTGCCTTGAAGGCATGTAGAGAAAAACTGACAACAGGCTATTTCAGAGTGGCCGAAGAAAGCCATTCATCCGTCAAATGTGTTGAGAAATGCCAACGGGTCTGAGGATCCGTCGAAGTGATCGAGGGATGGGGTTTTTAATGATCAGTCGATACGTGCTTTCTCGAGGAGGAGGGATAAGGGGCTTTCAGAGATAGCCTCGAATCCCGATTGATTCCTCATGATGTTACGCATTTGAGCGATTTCTTCTTGCATTTTAGCAAATTCCTCATATGATATAGACTCCGTGGACTCAGTTTGGCGTGAAACCTGGGCGGATGATAATGTCCGCTGTCGACGCTCACGAGGCTGTGAGTAGGTCGACTCTGCTGATGGCTCGTATTCATACTCTGCATCATCGTCATCATCATAAAATTCTTCATCATGCTCCTTGCTCTGTATCGTTGTTTGTTGGAGCTCCCGTCTAAGACGGTGAATTTCGCGCTTTTGCTCAAGTTTGGCCTGCAGCCTCCGAGTCTCGCACTCCAGTAACTCTAGTTCTTCATCTGAATCACATGGTTCTTCCAGATTTTTTTGGTTTTGAACTCTTAGTTTTTCTTTCTTTTCTAAATGCAGTCGCATGTCGCTTGAAAGAACTTTTTTACCTCTAGAGGTTTGTATTCTAAAACGTTGATCTGACACGGACTTTCTCTTTTTGTCTCTTTGACGTGTGTTTTTCCAGCTTTCCGGTTGATCCTCAGGAAGGCTCTCAGGTGGAGGGAACAGACATTTCGGCTTTAATGCCGACTGCTTCAGAAGCTCACAGCCATCGAAGGTCGAGGCATCGGCGGCAGGTTCTGCCGTCAATTCTTTCACTTGCGTTGGTCCGGCTGTTCCCGGATCAATCTCTTCAACAATCATTTTCTGGTTGGATCTGTTAAAGCAAAGCTCCTTCTAGCGCCAAATGATGTGCCAACAATATTATTATTATTAGACTATAATTTTAGGAGATGACTTATTTGCTTAATTTTACCAACCCCCTCCAATGAGGTTGTTATCATTTATTTATACCAAGTCCCAAATGGGCTTTATCTTACAAATTGGGCCTTCTTGGGCTTTACATAATGTTTCCTCATAATTATTCTAACTATGATTTCTTTGGGCCGTCTAGACTCTTGGTCCAACATTGTACTAACATAATTTAAAATTCATCATATGCAGAGGCTTTTGAACGTGAGACTTCGCCAGTACAGAACAACAAATACTACAATAAAGCAGCTCTCAAAATGATATATCAGCCACTTAAAATCACTAGTTTATAGCACGTGCTTTGCATACGGGAATGTCAAAAATTATTTACTAAAATAAATAAATAAAATTATAATTAAAATTGAATAATATGATTATGAAAGATTAAGTTATCTATATAATAAGTGTATTGCATCTACATGTTATGATAAGTTTATTTAAGAACTAATTTCGTTACATATATTATTTTTATGTTATTTATTTTATGAGATTATTTCTATAAGTAGATTTGTTAAAATTTAAAGTTTACTTCAAATTGTATTAAAAACTTACCATAAATAATGTAATTCATATTTAAAATTGTATTGTCAAGTTTCCATAATTAAAATGGGTTATAATAAGTACATGGATCTTTTATAAACCTAACTAGTAATATAACCCGTGCTTCGCACACGAAATTTTCTTGCAATATACAAAATTTATTTAAAAAAAATTTTAGTGCAATATCGCAAAATTCATCATACCTTTGTATTGTTAAAAAAAATGCAAAGATTGACATAGGTGTCTGATACTTGAATTAGTATGTTGAAACACATAATTATATTTAATTATTTACGATTATAAAAATGTACATGGAGTAAATTTTAAATTTATTAATTTTTTTTAAAATTAATTATGTTAGTGAAATTACATCACTAAAACAAATTATGTGTGCATTACTGTATAATAATTGAAAGACAGAAAATTGATAAATTGCTAATAAATATAAATAAAATTTATAATGCTTTATGAATTCCCACCACAAATATTCAATGAACCGGTTAAAAGATCCAATATCCAATACCAGTACGCATTTAAAAATACTACGGTCTTAATATTTTATCGAATATATTGGCAATTTTAAATCCTTAAGATCTTTGATGATGACTAATAATTTCACTCGACAAAAAGCGGTCCAACAAATCTTTTAAATTCAAGACTGAAACAAAAAACATGATAAGATATTAACAAAAAATATGTATAAACAATATAATTATAATTTAAAATTAAAAATAAATAAATTAAGTTAATATATTTAATACTTAATATTAATAAATTATGTCATTTAACGATGACCTTGTACAAAATCACAACTACAAGAGTTTCTAATGCTTGGTCAAAAACTTGATTCATAATCTTTAATTTTTTTTTTCACTACATTAATTGATTGATATGAAAAGATGAAATTGTAATGATTTATGATTTATAGATATGGATACAAAAGGAAGAAAAAGTTGATTAGGGATATCTAGGCAATTTTAAACTTTCATTTAGTTAGTTTGTAGAAAGAAGCTAAAACAATTATTTCTTTTATTTTATATTGCTGATAAATTATACAAATGATTATTGAGAATCCGAGTAAAAATATTTTAAAAATAAAAGCGTATCCGGAAAATCAGTTTACCAGTTTTAATTTTTTTTAATTTAACTTTGGAAACAAACACATGTTTCAAGAAAGAATGTAAATTACAAATTTCGTTATTCTAGATCTTATTTTTTTTTAAATTTGAAAAGATATCGATTGATTCATTACAAATCTTCATGATGTTTTTCCAGTGATTCTACAAAATCATATAAAGATTTAAGTAAGCTAAATATATGAAAAATGTATTGTTCATAAATATATTAGTAATCTTATTTTACCTAAAATTGTCCAATATGTTAAAAAAACCTATATATATATACATATCGATCTTGGTCAAATCTTCATAAAGATATTCATTTAATTGGATTGAAAATCATTGCAACAATTAAGTAAGCTGCATAAATTCGAAAGATACAATGTAAAAAAAATCCTACAAAAACCAAGATGCATTGTAAAATGATCTTAGATTATAAGTTCTATTAATATAAAATATCATCGTATCAGCTCTTGTTGAAAGTCATAGTTTAGCATAGTACCATCTCTCTCGTGCAAAAATGATGAAGGTTAGTTTGTACTTAGTTTGAAAGTACAAAAACACATATATTCTACATCTCCACTTTTGGAGAGTTATAGTATAATGTGTTGTGTATTATTATTTATAATTTAATATGATTTACATAATAATCTTTTGCAAAGTAATGTCAAATTATTTTATTATTTATAATTTATACATTACTTGTGATATTTAACCTCTACATTATACTCAAATTTGATGTTTGGATGAATAAAAAGTTAGCCTAGTTAGCCTAGTTCTGACATATTTTTTAAAAATTACGTAATGATTTCAATATTATCAAATTTTGCAAGGTCGCTTATCAAGCACAGAAGAAGGCCTTAAAGCTAAGAGGAAAAGCTTCTTAGTCGGAATTTGTGAATATAACTCTTTTGGTTCATTGGTATGTAATACAATACTCAATATAGAGTCATTGGCAATTAATATAAATGTGAAATTGATCATTTGTGTATATATTGATGACAGAGAGTACCAAAACCATTCGCCATGGAATTTTGTGCCAAACTTCCTCGATAAATCTTTCTTATTTGCGGAGGAGGAATTAATTGTGAAGGATTTTATGATAGTGATAATAAAAAAATTACTTGGATTTGAAAATTTTATGAAAAGCCATAATGTCCGACAAATGTATACGGTATTGTTGAATTATATTGGAGGTGGAAATTTCTTTATTAAGATATATAATTCATCTGGTCTGGCAATAGATTATTCTGGTTGTGATTCACAAAATTGTGTGAATATACCTAATAATATAAAAGAAAAAGAGTTCATTCTCGATTTGGATGATTTGGAGGATCAAAAGGCGAGGATGCGGTATTTTTTTAGCGTACTTGGAAGGGAATTAAGTTTTTACGAACATACCATCCGCCCATCTGATATTGGCCCATGGATAAGTAAAATGGTTGGTTGATACATAAATGTTTTCTTATATCTTTTTTGTGTTATAAATGTTTAACTTTTTGATTATTTTACTGATACAGCTACTTCCGAAAAAAAATGTCAGAATTATATGGACAATGGAAAGACGGGGACACAATACAATTGTGTTTTCTGTATAAAACCTGGGAAGTTAAAATTGAAAAATCCCACAGTGATTAAATGGTTGGTTGATACATAAATGTTTTCTTATATCTTTTTTGTGTTATAAATGTTTAACTTTTTGATTATTTTACTGATACAGCTACTTCCGAAAAAAATGTCAGAATTATATGGACAATGGAAAGACGGGGACACAATACAAATGTGTTTTCTGTATAAAACCTGGGAAGTTAAAATTGAAAAATCCCACAGTGATTGTTATTTTGGTAATGGATGGAAACAAATCGTGAGGTATAGTAGAGTGGAAATATTTGACATTCTTGTGTTCGATTCACTTATTTCATAGGACGAACACCTGGTTCATGTTTGTCTGTTCAAAAGTGATTGATATTCGACCACATGAAATGTCATTAGGTAATATTTGGCCTTTTGTGTTTTATTAGTAATAATAATATTCATTATATGAGAATAGATGATTAATGCTACATCTATGATTCTTTTTAAGTATATATCTTTTGAACATGAACTGAAGATATGACTGCATCTTTTTTACATGTAATGCACTTGCATACGTGGCATTACAAAGAAATTGTAAGTTGACTTGGTACATACATTAATTTTTTAGTTTACTATTTCAAAACTATGTACTACAATGTCTTCTAAACTATTGTTACCTGACAGATTCCACCAATGCTGGTTCGTCTATTTTATGATCATATGCTTTCCAACGCGAATACAATACGTTGCGGAGATACTATTTTTCCAGTATCGTATAAAAAAGACACATGGTATTGGAAAAATGGGAAAATCTTCAAGCAATATAGTCTACAGAGACGTGATACCTTTTTAATCACGATTGATGGAAATCATGAAGCCAGGATGAGAATTTACAGGAGCGATGGGATGGAGGTGGAATATGATTTAATATCTTCGAGACATGATATTACACATGGGCATTGGTTTATGAAAGATATGCGGAAAAAAGAATATTCAACTAATTTATAAGTTTTTACACAATTTAATATATCATTATAATAATATAATGAAGTATAATGTATCTTATTACTATATTTTCAAACGTGGTTGACATAGATTACACAAAAATAATATCAGAAGAAGGAGAAGAACTAAATAATGATATAATTGTCCAAATTAGTGATGATAGTGAGACCGAATACAATCACATAGATAATCTTGATATTATTGATAATAGTGATGGAGACGACAATATCGAAGATGGACTTGAGGAAATGGCCGAAAATATTATTGAAGAAGTTGCATTTACTTTTATGAAATCTCATGTGGGTACACACTGTAACGAATTGGTAAGTTTTCAATTTATTATTTTTAGTGTGGACAATAGTGGAAGATTCTTAAATACCTAAAATTATGAATTGGAAACAATAATTTTATAGTAAATTGATGGGACCCTGCATCCTATCGTAGAAGATTTGGGCAAATTTGGAACACTGCAATTAACGTGACTAATGGAAAGAGAAGGTTATCGGCTGGCTGGAACAAATTTGTGCGGGAAAACGGACTGAAAGTTAACGATGTAGTTGTTCTTAGTTTGCTGGCAGATGAAGTAACTTTTGATATAGTAGTTGTTGAGTAGTATTTGGTAATCCTTGTTTATGCTCTGTTTTTTTTTACCATTTTGGCCTGATCTTGCTACTACTTAGTTGCAGTTTACTATTTTGATTATGAATATTTGTCAGCAGTCTTCCTTATAGTTTTTAAAGCAATGTACGCTTGTCCTTATGCAATTTTGTTAACTGTTAAACTACATTTTTTCCAAGATTTCAGACTGCTAAACCGCAACATATTATCACTATGACTTGTCAACTATTTCCCCCATATTTATCCTATGCATCATTCTTTATATTCTTCATTACTTCATGGTTTGTTAATTAACTCTCCAATCTTTAAGCCATTTTTAATACCTGCAACCAAGCACTGGTCAAGTTTTAGCGGAATGTGAAATCTGTAATGAGCGGTTTTGCCTCCTGGAAGAAACGTAGTTGTAATTCCAGAGTAGGCCGTGTGAATCACATTATTTCCTAAACTACGTAGTCTGCAACAGAGTGTTTTCCAGATAAATGTCTTCCCACGGCCACTTGAAGCATATACAAAAAACACGTCATCAGCATTATTTGCGACACTGCTGAGCATAGAAGTATATGCCTGAAGTTGGTCTTCGTTTAAACTTATAAACAACTTCTCATGCTTCTCTTGCTGCTGAGCTTGGTTGTAACCAAGCTCTAACGTAATTAGCCTGTTCTCTAATTCATGTAAGAAACTGGCATCAGGAAAATAATAATGGTGAAATCCTTGAGGATCTTCCCAACATCTTTGAACAATTTTTCTATTTATGCAGTAAATGGTAGATAGATAAATAAGAACTCTATAATAGGAGAAGTGATATACAAATGTAGATTACTTAAATAATAGTTGCTTGTAATTCTATAAAGGTGTCGACAAATTGATAAGGTACATGATTCATTGTTGCGGGCAAATTTTGGACAGTGGACCAAGGTCCATGTATCCACTCCAGAAATCTGTCATATTCCACATGGTCAGATGATTAGTTTGATTATACTTCCTATAGTAATTGAAATAAAAATAATCATTGTTAGATTTATTCGATTATATGTATCGGAGAAACAATCCAAGCCGACATTCCTTTTATTTAAATGTTAACTATGTCTGCATCATTTATGATTTGTAATGACATACATTATGGAAAATGATTCTTGTCATTCTGTCCTTATATTTAAAGGTTATAAACCCAAACATATAAATATTGTTTAGCAATCCTTCAGCTAATATCACCCCAAATAATAATATTTACAGTTAGGTTTCCACGGTGCTCGTATGAAGATGCTCCCTGTTAGCGCAGGTTTCCACTGACAATCTTTCACCGAAGAAACTCCAACTGCTGATGAGGGTGATACTCTGGAAAAATGGGGGTTGTATGAGAAGTTAAATCTCACCATAGATTCCTCAGATTATTTGTGGTACCTTATAAAGTAAGTATTATCGTCTACTGATATTAATCATTATCGTGTCTTTTGAAATATCTGTTTTAAACTAATTTTATGATCTTACTCTGTTCTCTCCATCGTGAATATAACATCGAATGAATGGTTCCTCAAGCATGGAAAAGATCATATTCTTACTATTATATCAGTTGGCCATACTTTGCATGTGTTCGTCAACGGACAACCATCAGGTAAATAGACTAATGTTGAGCTAATGATTTTTCCGAAGAACCTTTTTGCAAGATGTCAGATTATAGGATAACTTTCTTATTTCGACTACCATAGTTTTATTTGAAGTGTATTAAGTGCCCCACAAATTCTGTAAATGAAAGAGATCCTAATATTCTTTAAAAAAAAGAAAAAGAGTTTACTCCTGTGTAGAAATCACTTGTTGTTAGTTCTTAACTTATTTGTAGTGTTTCAGTGTTTGTTAACTTACAGACATGTACCAACCATGAGCACTTGTTTGAATCTGATCTTTAAATTTTTGGATTTTGTAGAATATGGTTGATGCACAAAATTGTACAATCTTTTGTTTTGGTTAAGTTGGTGT
Organism: Apium graveolens; assembly: GCF_009905375.1. Classification (NCBI taxonomy): domain Eukaryota; kingdom Viridiplantae; phylum Streptophyta; class Magnoliopsida; order Apiales; family Apiaceae; genus Apium; species Apium graveolens. The sequence continues at coordinate 89,520,029 of NC_133657.1, forward strand.
TAGAATAAATTAGCTCCTTCCGGTTGTTGTCTCCTTTGCTTTTATTGTAGCAGAGTTTTGTTTTTATCAATTTTTAGTAATCTAATAGTACAGTATCTGTTCCAGTAGAATATCCAACATCTATTCTTTGGTGTTGATTGCACATATTTCCAGTAGTGTCTAAGTAGACACTTACTTGATCATCATGGTTATATTAATATCATCAAATATATAGGTTAAAACTATTACTTGATCATCATATTAGATCATTAATTTATATCAAATTTGATAATTACGTTGATAGATGAGTGAACTCATATGACTAATCTTCCCAAACTGAGACATCCAAAGTTAAAGTACTTATGGTTATAACTTATAAGAGCCTGTCCAATGGGAGAAATCCATAGTTAAAAAAATTTACGCGGCAACCATTAAATATAATATGTATAAACTTTGACACTCCGACCATACAAAACCCCTGAAACAAAAGAGTCATTACACTAATAGTCATTAAATTTGTCGAATCTCTTGATTTTGTTTTAAAACAAAAATGCAAAATATGGAAACATTACACTTAAAAGTGTCTGGGCAATAATAATAAAAATGGATTGGTACGACTTAAATGACAAAAAACTGGAAATGCCATGATCACCCTATGCATTCAGAACAAAGATCCAGGCAAAAATGGACATTTACCTCTCCTAAAAAAGAAACAAATGGGTGTAATTAGAATTCAGGTTTATCACTGAACTATATATCAGAAAAGTGTCAAGGTTATCACTTTTATATGTGGTAAAATAATAACAAACTGCTTACCAATTTTATTTTCTTGCTGGTAGACCTAGCAGATCCTGGAGTATGTCCATGGTTCGTAATTTCTACCACATCAGACTGTAAAAAATATAGTCACTGAATCATCAATTGTGAATGATATGAGATACAAAAAATAAATAGTTTAAGGATCATATGATGAAATCTGAGCATTACAATAAGACTTATATTTACTGAGTTTGAAATTTCAGAGGCCACCGTATTTGCAGACATGGAAGATGTGGAGCCATTAGTATCATAAGAATCAATTGCATAGTAAATTGAACTATTGAGGATGATGTTATCATCATTGAGCTGAATTCGGAGTGTAATCTCTTTTCCTGCAATAGCCTTAATATGCGGAGGATATGTCCTGAATCCTAAAAAATAGTTGATTCTAACAAATAAATTTATTACAAATAGAAATTAAAAGTTGAATTTAAAACAAAGATACCATAATAACAAATTGGCATACCTCGAAACCCTCGGCAATAAGTTTTGTTACTATTTTACCCACCAGTCGTTTTACAGCACAGTCATAGAGGACGAAATTAAACGCTTCTGTAGAGTCGTCTGCAAGTAGAAAAATCTTGAACCTAAACATTAAAAAAAATGATTAAGAACTTATGTGATTTTTTGAAGTTTCATATAACTGTAAACTGGTTTAGTTACGATTATACAACCTTTTTGAGGAACATGATTGTTTTGATTGCAGGTGGAGCATCTATATTTTCTTTCCAGTTTTGTGACTTCTCCAGAGCAATCCATCTTGCTGCAGCTACGGTACCATCAGCCGACACTCTCCTCCACATTATTAACTTTCACTTTGTATAGAAAAATCATCTAAAAAATGATTAACATATGATGAATAAAATTGTCTGGAGGCAGTAGAAAAAAAATAAACTCAAATTTCTATACATATGTAGTTAGTAAAATTATGTAAAGCAAATAATTAATTAATATCTTCAAAAAATCAGTTGCAGTTTTCTCACTAAGTTTTTTAGCGTGATAGTATGAATAGTATGATAAATTGACCCTTCGAATTGAGTTGATGATGATATAGTTTTTCTCGAAGGAACGCAACCTTCTTCACGGAGTCTAATTCGAGAAATGAAGTACATGTAATAATTTTGGTATTGAGAATAAATACATACAAAAGTGCCATAATTACTCAAATATGAACCTCTGTCTCATCTCAAAAACGACATCATGGTCCAGGTTTAGATAAATTTTGGAAGCAGGTATAGTGCTAATCTGAACAGAGGCTGCAATCAAGAAAATTTGAAAATTAAGCTTCATTGCTGCAATATTTTTTATAGTTTTATTAATAAAGAGGTTAGTTCATTAAAAATTAACTAACTATGAAAAATCTTAAGTTTGGTAGTGGTCAATATGACAATCACTCGCTCTTCTTTTGGAATCTCTTTATAACGTGCATCAATTGCAATTGCAAGATTACCCTACACGGTAACTTTGGAGGAATGCCTAGAATAAAATAATAGATAAAGTAATAGTAAACATACAATATGGAAAGTAATATTAAATATATGTACACAAACAATAATCAGAAAGAACCAAGAAAATTAGTACCTTCCATCAGTAATTTGAAAATGGACAATATCCCTTTGACCAAACTTAGTATCAATCTTGGAAAGTTCCTCAAAACTCTCTAATACTCCCATAACATCTACAATCAATCTTGACGCTAGACACTTCGCGTGAAAAAAAATTACTTGAAAATTTAAAAAAAGGATTGTGTCCTCAAAACCTGTTGCAAATTCTGGAAATTCTGTACTACGGTTTTTATAAACCTAATATAAATCTAATATAAATATCAAACCTAAAAATGGATAGTCCACTGGGTCAAATTAAAGTTAAAAATCATACCCGAACCAAAATATGGATATCAAATCTTAGAAAAAGGCTATCCAACAATTTATAATATATAGATACCTTAAAACCATGTGCCTGTTTGGGGCATTCATTCTGGAGCCCGTTTACATATTAAGCCCATATCATTTTTGATATACGTGTTTGACAATTTCAATTATAGATCACATGTGATCAATTAAGAGCCTAAATGAGAATGTTAGGACATTTTCATTCTCCATTTTCTTTACAACTTGCATTTGTTTATTTTTTTATTTATTTTTTTATTAACTTAAAACTTGTACTACATACAAAATATTTATAATATTAGGTGATTTTTCAAATTTAATTTGTCGAAAATATTAAAATATAAAATTTGTTTATTTAAAATTTTTAAATAATGATTAGTTATTTTTTATATTTTATTTTATTTTAACCCATTTTAATCATATAGTTTGTTTTAACTTGATACCATTATACCGATCAAACAAAATCAATCTAATTATATTTAATTTTGAATTTTTAGCCTGATCAAAAAAATTATCCTTAAATAGTTGTCACATTCCTATTTCAATGCACTTTTATCGAAATTTTTCATGTCTTACCCTCTATTCATATTTTCAATCTTGACTTTATATCTAATACACACCTCTAACTAAATATTTAATACAATAATATGTGGTATACATGAAAACAATCTATATAATTTATTTTTTCTTAATATTTGTGTTTTTCTTGCAAATGTGACAAATTAAAAGGGAGTGACGGAGGGAGTATTATATAGTTTTATGCCAAGGTTATTAAATATTCTATTTTTAATTTTATATTCATGTATTAAAATTATTATTCATTCATGAAATTTGTAATTTACATTTTAATTTTGTTTCAGAAAAAAAATTATAATTTATAAGTTATTATTTACCAAACACATTATCCACTCATAAATAACCTATATTATATGTAAAATTATCTACACACTTAAATAGCTTATAAGTTACCATATTCATATGACACTTTTCAACTTTAAATCACAAGTTACATTTTTTAAGTTACATTTTTTAAGAATCCTAAACGTGCCGCATATATCAGCAACTTAATTAAATATGTTGACTTAACGTTCGTTCTTGACAAAGAAATTGAGCCCCTCTGTTTTCTCTACGTCATCCAAGATACTTAAAACTACAATCACAAACATAAAACTTGCAAGTTAGCACAACTAACATTAACAACAAAACAAGTATTAACTCCGGGTAGCTCAATCAGTTGAGACCGGTACTTAAGATGTTTACTACTCGAATGTCCTAGATTTATTACAGGTGGGGGGTGTACCAACTGATTTGTGGTTATTAAAAGAACAATAAAACAATCTACCTCTGGATGCCACTTGGTAACTTTCTTTCGATAGAATCACCAGAACATAAAATAAAGATTGTTCTTATTCCATGACTTGATCCCCTACCTAATTAAATTCCCATCGCATATAGCATCAATATTCCATAAAGAAAAACTGGACCACTTGAAAAGAAAATTTTGTGTAATTGGAATGAAGTGGCATGACAACTACACAACCCCATTTATATATAATAAAGTTTATACGATTTTATACTTGTACCAGTAAACTTGCCTCTGTATCACATGGAAAATATACAAGAAGATAGATTTCAAGTTTTTGTAGGGTACTCTAACAATCATTGAGATTTGAGAATGATAATTGTTTTCTCCGTAGACAGTCTCCAAGGATCATCTCTGATCCAACAAGAGAACTAAATCACAATTACATTTATGGTTTTTTTACATTTACTTGTTGAAAATGGAATAATTCCTTATTAATTAAAAAAATCAAAATGTTAAAGTTCGTTGCTTTTATCTTTTACCCTTCTTTTTATACACTATACTCGTCACTTTAAACTACTTTTTTTTTGCCATCTCTTTTATATTGGCAAAAAGAGTTTTTCTTTTCTTTTTGATAAAAAATCTATTATCATATCTATAATCCACAATCGAATACTTACCCAGACTTAACAACCCAAAAACTAGCCATTTTTTACATATTAATTATTATCTTATATATAATTCTTATTTTTATTGACGTGAGATGTTACGATATCTCTATTATTTTTGTATTGTAAATTTTTACCTTTGATAGTTTCATCCATAGTAGAAGTTTAGAAGGGGGTCAAATGAATAGGAATGCAAGTGAGCGAATATATAATGGTAATATTGTGATGGTTAAATGTACAATTTACCAAATATTATGCTAGCAAGAGGCAATTTAGCCCTATTTAAATGGGATTTAATTCATGATTCATTATTATTATGAAGCTGCAGCAACTGGTCCAGTGCGAAAAGCATAGTCTTTTTTGGTTGCAGAGTTCTTTGGATCACTTATATTTCTCAAGGCTTTGAGATTCCACTTGTTCTCTTTAGCTTCGTCTGCCTCTATCTCTTCTTGTCTACACTCTTCACTACAGAATGGTGTGTCCCCTCTGTCAATTCATTATCAAGTAAGTAATTTTTATAAACAACAAACACATGATTAACGAAATATATACTACATAATAAATATTAGCATGAGAACAAACCTGTACATGAAGATGTCTTTGTTATGACCAAGTTGTTTCTTACACAGAAAACAAACATCCAAGAAATGGGGTTGATGTTCTTCCAATCTTGCATCAGAATACCTTCCGGATCTTGGAGTAGATGGAAATGTGGAATTTCTCAAACTAGCTTTTCTTGAATAACAGAATGTTGGCCTTGAAACAGAGTGATGATGTAGTTTGATTTGGGTCATATTATAGTTGTTACGGTTGTTTGATCCAGAAAAACCAGACTCCATATCTGCAAGAGAAGCAAGCCCGTCGTCTTCTTCGATGAAACAAGGTCTTCTTGTGGTTACAGTTGAGTCCATAGCTTTAATGATATATGTGTATATAATGTTTTTGTTGTTTTGAAGAGAAAATATGAGAGAGATGAGGATGGTTGGATGAAGCAAGAGAGGTGGGTGGGTTTATAAGGAGAAGTTGGCTACTTGGCTTGTGTGTGCAGGCGAGAGAGAGAGAGAGAGAGAAAGAGATTGTAGATCAGGGGGCGGGGCGGGGGGGGAGTTGCAAAACTATTTTAGTGTAAAAGTGATGAAACTATTGGCTCAATGTTATCATGCATCGTACTTCTTTCTCCCCCATAATTATAATTTCATCCAATTAGTCCCCCTGAAATTTTCATGAGTGAGAAAAATATTCCAAACATGATAATATATCACGTGACACTTTTTCTCCAACATAATTTTATATTATTTAATACACTTTAATTTTGACATATTTTGTAACAATTGACTGAATAGTATATGAACTATGATATACATGTTAAATAACAAATCTTTCTAAAATTATAAAATGTCATATGATAAAATAGTTTTATACCGATTAACCAAAAAATATACATATATTATGATACCGTACCATGTTAAATGTGGGAGGAAGCTTATGTTATTCATCCCGTTTTCGTGCAATGTTTTAAAAACGGCTAAAATAATAATTAATGGGTTTTGGTCCACAACCCGGGTGTTTGTCGTAACCACCTTCCGCATTGAGGCATTACAGCATTACCTTCAGCATTTTTTTCATTACACCTTCCGCAATGAAACAACGAAGTAGTGATTTAATTTCTTAAATAACAAAAAATCATATTTTAATGAATTAATTTGTTTCCGATAATAAAGGAGTAAAAAATATATAATTAATTTTAACAACCACTTGTTCTATATTTTCTAATTTTATTACTACTTTCCATTTATTATCAATTGTATAATGAGTTAAAAATTTAAAATTAATTTAGATATATAATCGGAAAAATAATTAAAATATTAATTTTAATGAAAAACATTAAAAACCGCAGATGATAACTGAAATGTATGAATGGAGTATTGCAATGATTGTTTATTAATCGAAAGGTGTCGTTTTCTGAAGACTATACCCCCATTCAGCTAGAGTATCAATTAAAAGGAGCTTCTGTTGTTTAATGTCCATAATAAAAAAAAACCAGTGAGCATCATTGCAACAAGGGTAGAAAGCAAAGTCACAATCCAATAATGGTGGCCCAAATGCGCTGGACTGCATATGAATCATATAAACTATGCAGATCGGCCAACTGCACATCTGAGAGTTCAGCTTCGGGATGGGCCTACAACATTGAAACAATTATAAAAGATCAAATGAACTACAAAATCAAAGAGTTATCAATCAATTATCATTAACTTACTGACGCATGAACTAAAAAGTACTTTTTGTTTTACCTTCAAGTTCTTGCAATAATCTTTTAACAGCAGTTGCACGAAAAAGCTAACTTCTTAGCCTTGGGCTCCAGACCCGAAATGGACTCCCTAACCTTCAACAACTCTATATAGGCATCCACGACATTGCTGTCTACATCACATTCCAGTTTTAAGGTCTGGACAAAATCCTAAGTAAGCTCCGCATTTCCTCTGTGATCTCTCCAAATAAAATCATTTTTGTTACCCCACCAGTGCTTGTATAGCCAAAAAACCTTCCTGTTTTTCAATGGTCTCGTCATATCAGCACGCCGCCCAGGACCAACCCGCCTCAGTTTATCCTTCAACTTGTCTTCATCAGTGTCCATCTGCAAATACATTTCAAAAACATCAAATCAAACACATATTCATGACAAAAAAATATTAAGCATATATAAATGCATCAAAATACGTACTGCAAGAATCAAACATGAAAAATGGAATGATTTAATATACGTACATCAAGAATCATCCTCAAACTATCAGGAATAAAACCACTACGACTACCGAATTTCACCACGCCACCTGCAAGTGGAGTCAACTCAGTAGCAGGGGTAACAAGAGAACTCCCAAAAGTGCGCTCGGTAGTAGGAGTAACAGGGGTAGCAGTAGCAACAAACTACAAATGCATTGAGTATCAAACATTATATCCATCTCTAAACCTAAAGAGTTAGACTACTCAAATAACATACTCGAATATGTATAAGACACACAATAGTAAAAAAAGTAAAGTTCTAAAACTAAAGAATAGTACCTCAGACTGAACAACATCAGACTGAACAACAAGGGGAGCGGATAGGGGGGTCGACTGTGAAGCAGGGGGAGCAGTAGCAGCAACCTACAAATGAATTGAGTATCAAACATTATATACATCTCTAAAACTAAAGAGTTAGACTACTCGAATAACATACTCGAATATGTATAAGACACACAATAGTAAAAAAAAGTAAAGTTTTAAAACTAAAGAGTAGTACCTCAGACTGAACAACATCAGACTGAACAACAGGGGGAGCGGATAGGGGGGTCGACTGTGGAGAAGGGGGAGCAGTAGCAGCAACCTACAAATGTATTGAGTATCAAATATTATATACATCTCCAAAACTAAAGAGTTAGACTACTCGAATATGTATAAGACACACAATAGTAAAAAAAAGTAAAGTTCTAAAACTAAAGAGTAGTACCTCAGACTGAACAACATCAGACTGAACAACAGGGGCAGCGGATAGGGGGGTCGACTGTGGAGCAGGGGAGCAGTAGCAGCAACCTACAAATGCATTGAGTATCAAACATTATATACATCTCTAAAACTAAAAAGTTAGACTACTCGAATAACATACTCGAATATGTGTAAGACACACAATAGTAAAAAAAAGTAAAGTTCTAAAACTAAAGAGTAGTACCTCAGACTGAACAACATCAGACTGAACAACAGGGGGAGCGGATAGGGGGGTCGACTAAGGAGCAGGGGGAGCAGTAGCAGCAACCTACAAATGCATTGAGTATCAAACATTATATACATCTCTAAAACTAAAGAGTTAGACTACTCGAATAACATACTCGAATATGTATAAGACACACAATAGTAAAAAAAAGTAAAGTTCTAAAACTAAAGAGTAGTACCTCAGACTGAACAACATCAGACTAAACAACATGGGGAGCGGATAGGGGGGTCGACTGTGAAGCATGGGGAGCAGTAGCAGCAACCTACAAATGCATTGAGTATTAAATATTATATACATCTCTAAAACTAAAGAGTTAGACTACGTGAATAACATGCTCGAATATGAATAAATACCTCAATCTGAACAGGATGAGAGACATGTACAAGGATAGTCGCAGCGTTAGGGACTACAGTCTCATCCTACATTAGATGTCAATAACTTGATCAAACTACAAATAATTCGGTGTAGTAGACTACTCGAATAACTTACTCGAGTAAGTACTTGACGAGGACGTTTACTGGCTGCCTGTGTAGGTGAATCATGAGAATCAGAAGCAAACTCCTGCAATAACACGATAAGATAACGATCATACACACATTCATATTCAATATAGTAGACTGGATTTTGGAATGACATAAATGAAACGCACCTCACGTGTACGTTTCTCAGGTGAAGGAGGAGCACTTGGATCAATATGCATATCCCGTGCACGTGAGGGTCTATCAAAACTGGGTTTACTGAACGCAAGATCCCTCCACTCAGTGTTAACTCGATCATAGCGAATCAGAAACTCAGGAATGCACTCATAGAACCAGTCTGGGGGATCATGGTTGTGAATAGCATGCAATGTCCTAATCCCACAGTCAAGCTGCACAAATCATTAACTATTAATCATGTACCTAAACACCCTATAAAAATACAATAATGAAATAAATGAATATATGATTCAAATATTAAACTAAACTCTAAAACATACCGCATCAACCATGTCCTGCTGAGAATACCAGTCACGCGACACTATCTTGCGTGGATCAACACCCACAAAATGAGCAATCATCAGCTTACTATGGGTCTTATACCAGTACATATACTGGTCAATGCTCACGTACTGCCCCTCTCCAACGGGCTCTATCTGGCCATCAAGATAAGCATACCACTCATCCCGATACTGTCTCAGAGTAGTCATATGCTGGTCCCTCTGCCAACGAGATAACCTGTCCCTCCGCAGAGCAGACATGTCAATAGGATCATCTGGAATATGCTGCAGCATACCGAACTGTCTCAAGACTCTGTCTGGCATGACATACTCGACAATCTCGAAGCAAATAAGTGGAATACGACCGAGACTCATATACGAAGCATCCATCAGCCCGACATCATACTGCTCCTCAGAATAGTCCACCGCATCAAAGAATAACCGATAAGGCTCCCGTGTAAGCCAACTCATCTCAAATCGGTCAAAATCCCCTCGGTACTGACCTATAAGCAAAATAATAAGGGAACATATGAAACTGGATAGTTCAAAAGCATGCAAATGTTTGGTCGAAGGAGAGTTCAAATAGTAAATATGTAAAAAAGAACAGTACTTGTATGGTGGTGAGGGTTCTCCTTCCGATCAGGGTTCGGCTCAGCCCATGCCAAAGCCCTCGGCCAAACAAGCTCCATCCCAGGTGCAATCTTAGGAGCGCCAGGTAACAACCTCTCGTGTGCCCACAACATCAGTAGCATCGTGCATCCATTAAGTGTTGTTGCACTCTTATGAGCAACCTTGGTCAAACCTCTAAACAAATAGCTCAATACAGCAACTCCCCATGCATACAATTTAATCCGAGGTGAATCCTGGATGAGCTGTAAGTACCTGCGACAAAGGAAATATAGAGTAAGTAAGAATACAGGGCATAATATTGGCATGATATGCAAAAATAATGCGGCATTAATGTCAAATTAGAACTAAGATGCTATAAACTACAATTTAAGAACTAAAATGCATCAATTACAAGAATTATAGTGTCAAATTGGAAATAAATGAGAATACAGGGCTTCATATGCAAAATCAAGAAAAAAGGACAAGTGAAGGACTAAGATGCTATAAACTACAATATAAAAACTGAAATGCAACAAATACAAGTAAATACCTCGGATGCACGGTATATCGACTCGATGAAGGAAACAATATGCCCCCAATGATGTATAAAAGATAAGCTCGTGTGTAAACTACAAGATCCTGTTCTAGCCCCTCGCTGGTAGCTCCGCATATCGTTCCCTTAATTTGTAAAGCTTGACCCCGTCCCTATACATATCTTTACGCCCCACCTCATCCAATCTTGCATCCTACCATTCCCTCATCCAATACGCCTTCGGAGCGTCAAGCTCCCTATGAGTAACTGGACGACCCTTAACAGGGAGGCCCATAATCATGTATACATCCTCGAGGGTGATGGTCAACTCACCAAATGGAAAGTGAAAGGTGTTAGTCTCTGACTTCCACCTGCAATTGCATTCATACACAAACATCACAAACATTGCCAATGATGATTCAAATAAATCAGAAAACTGATTACAAATTAGTACATTTCCACTAAGACCGTTATCAAACGAATATCGTTCTGAGGAACTGAACGATTGTTCGTGAAAGCCGAGAAACCCCATTGCCTCAGCAACTTACGTTGGGGATCAGAAAGTATCCACTGCTGATGATTAGCTGTGTACTACCGTATATCCATCTTATCCCGCACACCTCCCGCCCATATGGCAGTACTAATATGATCATCCTGCATCGTCAAGAGTGATCTAACAATATGCCCACACTTATTCTCCATAGTAACTGCAAAGTGCACAATAAAAAATACTATATAATCGGGAAGTTACTTATACCCAACTTAAACACGAAACATTTATAGAACCGTTATTTTCTATTTTAAGTCCTACCGAAAATTCGGCATGACTCATTCGTTTATAAGCTAGTCACAACCAATCAATCAATCAACAAGCATTCCATCCACTGTCTAATCACATCAACATATCTCAACTTACTATGCCAAACTATTACTAGTACATTTCGAACCATTAATTAGCACAAACGAGTCAAATTACCACTAACCATTAAAACTTTTAAAAACCAAAACAAAGAATATACAAGACATGAGATTAATCTATATAAGGCTTTTTCTGCTCCTATCATATTTTAGCAACCAAATTCACAACAACGCAATCCAAATAATTCGAATTATATATAGACAACAACAAATAATTCAAACAATTTGTATAATTCGTTATAATCATAGAAAATCATCTGAATTATATACAATTATCACAACAAATAATTCAAACAATTTTAGAGTAATCACTCGAATTAACAATATGAACCCAACAAACAGACAGCAACACCATCGCAACTAACAACACACGCACACAGACATCATACACAGACACGCACAATACACATATCGGGAGAAAAGGGACAGGAGGCGGCCGGTTCCGCCAAGAACATCGAGTAATCAACACCTAAACATACATATTATTCACTTATATCTAGGGCTCATTGCGGAAGCAGCAAGGGGTCATTGCGGTAGTAACTGTGAGTGTATACGTGTATGTATATGTGTGTATCATACCTGAATTAGGTTTTGTTATGTTGCAATCGCCTGAAATTACCACCAATCGCTTGAAATCGCCTAAGTTAGCTGAATTAGGTTTTTGTTATTATGAAATTAGGGATTTCAGGAAGAAACAGGTTAAACCCGGGTCTCGTCTGCCGCAATGGCTCATTGCGGCAACGGGGGCTGTTCAGTAATTTCGATAGTTTTAAGTAATAGTTTGTTAAAATAAAAAATTTATTAATAGAAATATTTAAATATAAAATAAAAATATAACAACCAAACAATAAATAAATTAGGAATTTAAACATCAATTAAAATTATTTATATATTTATTATCTATTATTTTATAATTATTTAAAAATAAAACTAAATTATTTGCAGCAACGAAGTATTACATAAGCAGCATTGAGTCAAAGCTGATGTACTCCCGCAATGTAACATTGCATAGCCCGCATTGAAGCAAAGCTGCTATACTCCCGCAATATAACATTGCGGCAGGGGGTTAGTAGATTGTGGCTGTGGAAGGGCATCCATAATTAATTTATATATATAAATATATATAAATAAATATTTATTTCTTGATGTATAGTACATTTTTATGAAAATATGTTAATATTGTTTATGATATTATGTTAATATAACTCAGGTAGGGACGAACCGAGTAAACCTTTTAATTTGGTATTTTATGATTTTTTTTTGTAGCGAGTGACGACAAGTAGGCATCGAAGAAACCGGACGTTTGAAGGTTTGAAACATAAAATCTAAAGGCAGTGCTCTCTGAATTTACAAGTGAATATAACCTCTCTGTTTCTTATGGTTTCATATTCAATAATGGGATTCCTCGCATTTAGACACACACGCTGATCCCAATACGGATGTGTAACATTTGTTATCGACAAATTAGTTCAAATAAAATAATATACTTTCTTCATCTCATATTTCTCGTTTTAGATATTTTGTTTTGACCAGTATATGATCAACTTAATTATATTTTGATCATAAATTATATATAATATATAATTAAATAAAATTTATATTATTAAAATATTTATAATCCTTTTCAAGGTATATTTTTTTTAATTTTTTAAAATAATACATAAATTTGACTTAATTGTCGTTTAAATCTAGTCAATTTGACTACAAAATAGTCAAAATATGATAAAAAATATGAGATGGACGAAGTAACAATCTTTCTACGGTGTTGTCTTTATATACTCTAAATATTAAAAAATATTTATTTTTTATGAATTGGCATATATTTATTGGTGAATATTTTTTTACATATATGAGATTCATCATTATTAATGTTATAAAAATCAATTAAAAATTACCGAAAAGGGTTTCATGAGATGGGAAATGAAGTATTATGTGCCGTAACTCATGGGAGAAAATCACATAACGTAAACCGACGTCTTATGAGTGATGACTTTAGATCAATAGTGTAATATAACCTATAGATAAATGATATTTATAAATTATATAAATATTTAGATTAAAATATTTATAATTCAGTAATTTTTTTTATTAAATTAATATAAATAAATTAACATTAAATACAAATATATTGACTAATGATTTTTAAATTAGAAAAGTACTTAAAAAATATATATTCTCCGTCTCACTCATTTCTTTACATATTTTTTCCTAACACGTATTTTAAGGCTAATATAAAGTATATTTTTATAATTTATTTTTATTTTTTTTTGTATAAAAATTTAAATATTATATTTTTGTTTAAAAGAAAAAAATATTGAAAAATTTTCAGGGAGCCATACTTTACGGGAGATTTAAAATGTGTGTCGATGCCCCATCCCACAATGTAAATAACATGAAGGGACGGAGGGAGTAATATATTAGAATTTAAAATTACTTATACTGAAGTCTATATTTTATCTCCACTTATATTGAATTTCGAAATCTAAAATGATAATATAATTACAGTTAAAATAATACGGTTGAGATTAAAAAAAATTATTTTAATAAATTTATTACTTTATCCCAATACAATGCGTTTAATATGATAAACTGGAAAAAATATTATTTTAAGAAGATAATTATTTTAACAAAAAATACTTGAGTTGCAACTGTATACGAAGAGTTGCTATCGTAGAAATTTGAAGAAACTTTGTGGAGTTGCAATGGGCTCAATTGGTTCTCGTGGTATCAATCAATATCATCAATATATATATGGGTAGCATTTCATGAAGTGCCCTCCTAAGTAGAAAATGGTGGAGAATCATTATTTAAAAAATATAAAATATAAAATTTATTTTATTTTTCATAATATATAGTTAAAAAATTTAATTATCAAGTTAAAAATTGAAGTTACACAATTTTTTATATAAAAAATTATTGAAAAAGTTTAAATTGGTTCTATAACAGAATCACAGTAGAATTACACTTATTAAAAATTATTCTAATGTAAAATCAAATTTAAAATCAAGTAATTTTATCAAATTTTAATTGTTAAATTTTTTATTATATTTATATTCTAGATTAGCATCGAATTTTATATTTTTTAAAATAAAAATTTACAATTTATGATGAGATTTTATGATAAAAATAATGGTGCTACCCTATATATATAGGGAGAATCAAATGGTAACTCAATTTGATCAGATAACTTAGTAACTAAATTTGAGTCATTAGATGGATTTTGTATAAATGATTTGGAAAATATAAAAAATAACTAACTACACGACGTTAACACGTTAACAGATGTTTAAAAACCTAATTAACTTACACTTTTAAACACCTTAATTTGTTTAATTTTATAAAACACGTTAAACTTAATTTATTAATCTTAATATGTTACATGTGTTTTTTAATTGCAACACAACAAATTTCACTTTAAGATGAAAAATAAAAAAGGCATGTACAATGTTGATGTGTCATGTAAATTTTTTAATTTTGTCAATAATCTCTTTCTACATATTTTATATCCCTTGTTTTCTAACAAATAGTATTTTAAAATTAGAAAACCTAAAAATAACATAAAACAAAAAAATAAAACTCTAAAAGAACAATATTCAAGATCAAAATTTTAAAGAACAAACAATTACTATAAAATACAACAATGTTAAAAAATACAGAATACTAAAGAAAATATCCAATACATAAAATAATTACAGAACTGACATTAATTAAAAATAACATTAACTAAAAAAGTGAACATACAAAAATTACATAATATTAGTTAAAAATACAGAACACATATAAATTACATAACATTAATTAAAAATAAAGAACACTGGTAAAGAACAAATCCTATAAAAATAATAATTAAAAAATATGAAAATAATAATAGAATACATAATTACTAGATGCAAAAAAATAAAGAACACTACAATCTAAAATACTTAAAAAAACACCGCACACGTGTTAAAGAATACAAAACAAGATGTTAAAATTGCAGAATATAAAGATAGTTAAGAAAAATAAATTGTAGAATATAAACTAGTTAAGAACAATAAATTGTAAAACATAAACGTGTTAAAGTTGATGAACTTGTTATATACGTGTGTTATATACGTGGACCTATAAGAAATATAAGAAATAGTTACTTAGTTACCTTAATAAAATAGTTACCCACCGAATACGACCCTATATATATACTTATATAAAGGAGAAGACGGGAGCGTTAAGTGGCGCCTCTCAAATCGCCTCATTCTATTATTCTAATTTTTCTCAATTTTTTTATTTCATAAATATCAAAAACTACAATTACCTTATATTCTTCTAAATATATTACCTTCGTTCGTAATATTCTCCTAAATTTTTTATAAAATCTTGCATTAAGATTTTTCAAATCAACTTATCATTATATTCTCCTAAAACTTCTACTTTCTATTTAAATCAACTTATCATCTTGATATTCTCGTAAATTTTGTTTTTAATTTGTCTCATTCTATTTTTCTAATTTTCCCAATTGTTTGAGTTAATAAATATCAAAAACTACAATTACCTTATATTCTTCTAAATATATTATCATCGTTCGTAATATTCTCCTAAAATTTCTATAAAATCTTATATTTATTTATCATTCATAATTTCGTAATGAAAAAGATCAGATAAGAAATATAAAAAAGAAAAAAACCGGAACATGATTTTAGAAGGCCGCTGCGAAGCGCTTGTTGTACAAGACATGCCTGTACAATAACAAGACTAAGTCAAATTGACAACCCTAAGTAAGTTGTATTGTAATTTAAGTTTGCATTTTATATTGTAACACTTAAATCTGTAAAAATGTAAATAGAGCTGGAGTCTTTTTCTGTAAACAATATCAAGCCTAAGAATTCTATCTGGAAGAAGATCAAGAAGATCATGCCTCAGAAAATTATGAAGAAGTTAGGAGTTGAATAATTTTGTTTTAGGTTAAATATTCTAAGTCAAGATCTCTACAAGTCATAGATTTTGTGTTATAGAGAAGTTATTCGAGAGCTACATAATGACTTATAGAGAGGTCAGGAAAGCTACTAGAGAACTCAGAAATATCGACAAGCCAAATTGAAGACATGAAGATTGGATATATCGACAGATCATTTCTTCACTAGAGAACTCTAGAGATATCGATAAGTCAAAATATCATTAGAGATCTCTGATATATCGATAAATCAAAATATCACTAGAGATCTCTGAGATATCGACAAGTCAAAATATCACTAGAGATCTCTGAGATATCGATAAGTCTATTTGCCACTAGAGAACTCAGAGATATCGATAAGACAAAGTGAAGACATGAAGATGAGAGATCTCGACAAGCTAAATACTCTTATAGAGAACTCAGAAAACAACCATAGAATAATGAGAGATCTCAATAAACCATTATACTTATCGAGATGTCAAGTTCTCTATATACCAAACTGGAGATTTCGAGGTAAAACTCAAAGTACAAAGTGCAGACCAATTCAATATCCAAGATTAAAAATTAACAAACAATCCAATCAGTTGGATTGACAAGTCGACAAAAAGCAGCTTGAAGAATGCGTGATCAAAAGCCAAGATTAATTGGAAAAGTAAAGTCACAGGCGTGCAAAATTAGCAAAGATACACTAAGCCATAAATAGAAAGATTTGATTATCTAAAAATAGGGTTTAGTACATGTTGTTGCATGCTGTGTAATAACCAGTGTTTACTGTTCTATAAAGTAAACATTGGATGCTTTGTTAGCTGTAACAATTCAGATAAGAAAAATCTTGTATTCTCTTAAGGAGGAAGCTAAGCTCTTAACCAACAAAGAGCTTAGAAATTTTGTAGCAAAACATTCTTAATTTTAATATAAAATTAAGTGAGTTTTGAAAGATCTGTGTTCTTTACTGTTACATGTTTAATTTCAGTGTAACACATTTCGCTACAAGATTTAATTTACTTTGTTCACCACCATAAACAAATCAAGAAAAGCAGAAAAAACACTAAAACACATTCACCCCCCTCTGTGTGTTATTCATTACCTAACAAGTTGTACCAGAGCAAAATCTGAAAATAAACAGATTCAAGATCTTCGAAGAATGAATACACAGAAAATTAGTAGCATCAAAATTCCTACTTTTGATAAAATTAACTACACTCTCTGGAAAAAGAAAATGTTGATATTTATCAGGATGGCCAATCCATTATATATTCAGATTCTCAAAAATGGGCATTTCACTCCTATGGTAAGAGTTGAGGAATCTACAGATGGAGACATGGTCGTTTCAGCTTATTATGCTTCTAAAGACCCTTCTGAGTACACTGAGCCTGAGAAAGAAAAAGTTTCCCTAGATAGTGGCTTGCAGCTGATCTTGATAGAGTCACTTGACAATGTAATGTACGATAAAATTGTCAACTGTGATACTGCTAAGCAGTTCTGGGAAAAGATTGAAATACTTTGTGAAGGAACTGAGGAAGTTAGATCTAATCAAAGAAGGATACTGATTTTACAGTATGAGGATTTCATGGCTAAGCCAAAGAAAAGTATCACTGATATGTTTGAAAGGTTTAACAAGCTGATAAATGACTTGCAACTTCATGATAAATATTATGAAACTGAAGAAGTAAATTTGAAGTTTTTGCTCACACTCCCTAATCATCTGGAACAGGAAATTTCTGCAATCAGAGAAGGGAGAGACTGAAGCAGGATAACTCTGAAAGTCCTATATGGAATCTTAAAAACATATGATTTAGAAATGATTCAAAGGAAATTATTAAGAGCTGGTCAAGGACATGTTATGGATGGTTCAAGTGCTCTAATTGTCAATGAAAGCCAGACCTCTAATGATGAGCCAAGATCTCAGACTCCAGTTGCCTCAACAAGTGAGTAAAGAAACAATGACCTTTAGGAACAAGTCATACTGGAATTGGAAGAAGATGAGTTCTACATCATGGATGAAATTGATGAGTTAGATCAGTCAATGGCCTATCTGGCAAGAAAGTTCTCTAACATTAGAATAAAGAAGCCAAGATTCTTCAAGGATAAAAAACAATCATTCAACAAAGATAACAGCTGGAAAGGAAAAGGGAAGTACACGTCTGATAGCAAAAATGGTTATAAAACTGGATCTATTGACAGATCAAAGATAAGGTGCTACAACTGTGATGAACTAGGCCATTTTGCTACAGAATGCAGGAAATCCAAGAAAGCAAAGAAAGAAAAAGCTTATCTTGAACTGGAAGCAAAGTATGAATCTCTTCTGAAGAAATAGCAAAACAAAGCTTATATTGCAGAGGGAAAGAGTTGGGATGATTCTGATAATGATGAAGATGAAGAAGTTGGAAATTATGCACTAATGGACTTGGAGTAAGGAGAGTCATCCTCATCAAAATCACATGTACCAACTCTTACCACCATTTATTTAAATGTGAATCAATATAAGAAAACTGTGGAAAAGATGAGCACAGAAATGTTTCACATTCATACAAGTATGGTTGTTGTTAATGAAGAAGTTAGCAGACTGACAAAGATAAATGAGAAGCTTAAAAATGAGAAAAAAGAAACTGAATTGTTGTTGGTAGAGCTTGAAGCTGTGAGACAAGAGAATGCATATATAAAGTACAAGCTCAAGTGTGCAAGTGAGATTGAAGCAGTGTAAAGGGCGAAGCTGGAAAAGAATGAATGTAAGTTAAAGTCCTTCATGAATGCATCTGAGTTTGTTGGACAATACCATGAGAAGAAAAAGCCATGTGCAAATATTTCCATTGGTCTTGATTATGATGCCTTGAACAACAAGAAGAAAGCTTTAGGTTAAAAAGGGAAAGCAGATGAAAATGAAGATGTTCCAGGTATGCTGAAAAAGGTTGGCTCACCTATGTTCAAAGCATGTGAAATAGATTTCAGTGAAGAGGAGTTGATCATAAAGCAAGAAATTGCTGATGAAGACAAATAGAAGAAAAATGCAGAAACAACTCAATCTTTCAAAGCTGAAGAGAAGCTCATGGACAACCAAGGTTCCAAGACACCTGTCAAGGAAACAAAAACTGAAGATTCAAGAAAGAAGAAGAAAAATAAAAATGGGAAGATTGGAATAAACAAAAGCAACAATTTTGCTTATATTGCAGATTCTCCAAGAAAGAAATGTGAGAAATGTAGTTCTGTGAATCACCTAACTAACCTTTTTAAAAAGGTTGTTAGCAAGACAGTTGAAGGAGCCTGTAAATACAATGAAGCTAATACAAATGATCCCTACTCATTATGTGACAGGTTTGATTAAATTTCTTGCAACTTGAAAGTGATGAAAAGTTGTCACAAGTTGAGAGTAGATCTTAAAGAAATAAAAATTGGGTCTACAATAGATAGGGAAAATGCACAACAGTCAATGAATTCTATTTTATCTGAAACAACTCATTCGACTTATGCTAAATCAAGAAGAAAGTGCCCAACACTGCTTGGGTTGCTAAACACACTTAAAACTCATTGTGTACAGGTTAAAGGCATATGTCATAGCTTATTTATTTATTCGAGGATTTAACTCAGCTAAAATAAGAATATAATAAGTAAATAGTGGATCTACCGTCAAAAAGATCTCACAAAGTAACATTTGTCAAAGGATTCAGAAACAAGGTTCATCTATAAACTTGAGGAATTAATTCACTGGAAGAAGCTCAAGAAATTGATCAAGCCTCAGTGATACAAATCAAGATTGTGGATTTAATCAAGTGACAGAGATCTCGTCAGAGTATCAGAGAATTACAAGGATTTAATCTGAAGAAAATCAATTATCAAAGTCAAGACACAAGAAACGTCACTGAAGTTAGTCACTTATGAACCAGACAGTACATCGAGTGTTAACATTGAAGTGGTGGAATTGATTCATAATTCTCAGTGATTTTCAGAAGATTTTCAGAAGAATGGTTGTTCCTCAAGATTAGTATTAATTCTCTATTAATTAATTAAGTCATATAATTTAATTAAGAAAATAAATTATATCTGCAAAGATTAATTTATTGATTAATTGATTAATTAATTCTGAATTAATATTAAGGATTTTCAGAATTTTAATTGGATTAAAATCTGTTTTAAATCAGCAAGACAATTGAAAATGAACTAGCATGACAATCTGGATTGTCATACCGATTGTCATGCCAGGCCATTTTCAATAGTCTCACTGAAAGTTACACTGGGAGGAGGATTGTCTTGCCAGTTCATTCTGATAGTCTTGCTAGTTCATTCAATTGTCTCACCGAAAGTCTTGCTAGCTCAATGGATTGTCTTGCTAGCTCAACGGATTGTCTTGCCAGTTCAAGTAGGTCTGTTAATTGAATTATAAAGAAAGAAGCAGCAGAAGTCATTCTTAATCATCCAACAGAATCCAACAATTCAAGAACAAAAGAAAAGCAGCCGCAGAAAACATTTTATTTTTCATCTGCTAAATTCAAGATCACATTTCTAGTTATTAAAGTTAAATCCAAATAACTAGAAATCATTCTCTTGTTCTTGTGTAACTATCTAGCGGATCAAAATCCCTATAACTTAATCTCAAATTGCGTTTAGCATTTGAATCTTTTTATTGCAAAAATAGAAAAAGTTCATGTCGAATTTATTCTAGATTTGTGATAATTAATTTGAGATTAATCCCTTGTAATCGATACAGTTGTTGTAACACCTTTCAAGTTTAATAATATTTTTATTTAACTTGAATTTTGTTTCAATTTTTTATTCCGCACTAAATTCGATTATTCGGTATAGTTTGTATTCAACCCCCCTTCTACAAACACATTGGGAACTAACAATTGGTATCAGAGCCTTCTGATTAACGAACAAATCAAGATCCTACACTTTTGTGATTTTTCAACTCGTTGAATTTTTATTTATTCAAAAATTCATAATGACTTCACAAAAAGTTGGAACCGTTAAAATTCCACTATTTGATAAAGAAAATTATATCATGTGGAAGAAGAAGATGCTCTTGTTTTTACAAGTTGCAAATCCCAAATATATGAACTTGTTAAAGAAGGGTCCAAAAATTCCGATGGTTATTGAACCAGAGGTGATAGAAAATGATGTTGTGATTACCAAAGCTAGAACCTATGCAAAAGAGCCTGAAGATTTTACTCCTGCTGAAAAGGAAGAAGCCTCCTTGGATGCCAGCCTTCAATTAATTTTAATTGATTCCCTTGATCCCTTGATGAACAGACATGTGATGAACTGTAACAATTCCAAACACATGTGGGAAACTATTGAGGTGATTAATGAAGGCACAGAGGAAGTTAGGGAGAACAAGTTAGAGATCCTAACCTCTAAGTATGAACATTTTAAATCCAATCCAGAAGAAGGAATTACTGAAGTGTTTGAGAGGTACAATGCGTTGATCAACAACCTGAACATAAATGGAAAATATTATTCAATCAGGGAGGTCAACAAAAAGTTTCTTTTAACACTGCCGACTCATCTTGAATATGATATCACTGCCATAATAGAAGCTAGAGATCTGAGTGAGATTTCTTTGGATAGACTCTATGGTGTGTTAAAAACCTATGAGTTGGAGCAGATTCAGCAGAAGGAAGTCTACGGGAAAGATAGAATGATCAGCACATCTACTGCTATTGTAGCTGAAGGTCAACAACAACAACAATCTCAACAGTCAGAGAGAATTGTACAGTTTTCCAAGGCTGAGGAAAATGTGATAGTAGCAGAATATGATCCTCCTACTACAAATCAATCCAGTGATGATTTTTATTCCTTGGAAAAGCTGGAGCAATTGGAAGATGAGTCAATGGCCCAAATTGTCAAGAGATTCTCCAATGTCAGATTCAAGAGAAATCCCAAGTTCAAGTACAAGTCCAACTACAACAGATTCCAGACAGGTGGATCTTCATCCTCTAACACCAGTAGTGGTGGATACAAAACAGGGATGGTTGATCGGAGCACCATTAGATGCTACAACTGCAATGAGTTGGGACACTTTGCCACAGAATGCAGGAAGCCAAAGCAAGTAAGGAAGAACTCTTATGATTCAAATCAGAAGAGTAACTCTGAAAGGGCTTACTTGGCAAGGGAAGAAGCTGGGATGATACTGATAGTGAAGATGAAGAAGATGAGAATCTTGCTCTTATGGCTATTGATGGAAAAGCTTCATCGTCAAGAAAAGAGGTAAAATTTACTGATGCTGAATTAGTTTATCATCTAGGAGGTTCCTTAGATTGTGCTCGTCGTGATAATGAACTGTTAAGTCAGCAGATCAAAGACCTTGAGAAAGAGGTCAATGAATTAAGACTTGTGGACATTAATCAAGACAAGTTAAAAGAACAAGTATATTTTCTAGAGAATAGAGTTGACTGTTATAGACAACTCGAAACTATTCTCAAAGACAAGATCACCGGTCTTGAGACTAAGGTTAGAGCCTACTTCAATTCTTGTTCGAAGGCTAAAGAGTTCTACAGTAAGCAAGTTGTTAATCAAATATCTGGAATAGGTTATGATTACAATACTGCTATTGGAGAATTAGGCATAAACTCCCCTCCTCATGTCTGTGCTAGAGGAAGGGAAGTACCACATGTGCTTAAGGGTGTTGATGAACCCCTCTATAAAAGATCAATTGCTGAACCATTTGATACGACCTCCTCTATTATTCAAGAAGAAATGCGTGCTGAAGATCTTGCTAATGAGAAGGTTGTTTCCAAGTCAAGTGTGTCGAAAGTTCCAGTCAAAGTTGTGAAAGTAACTGAGACTAACTCAGATACACAAGAGTTGGATAACAAAAATGCCATGTCTACCATGCTTATTTTGCCTGTTGTTAATCTCTCTCATAAAGCATGTGGTGTTTCTAATTGTATGTCTTGTGCTTTTAATCTGATGTATGCTTATTTTAATGGTAAGCATATTTCTAGTGATAAGACTACTTCTTCTCAGCATGTGAATAATAAGAAGCATGATAGGTCTAAGACTGCTAGTCCTTCTAAGGCTAGAAAAGAGACATTTGTGCCTATGCCTAAACATAAATTTGTTAAGGCTGTTTACAAGGTCAAATGTTCAGTCATTGAGAAAGTTGAGACCATTAAAGTTAAGAATGTTGTTTTGCCTGACAAAGGTCAATTCTACAAGTATGCCGGGCCCAACCAAGTTTGGGTTCCGAAGAAGGTCTAATTCATTTGAAGTGCAGGGCAGTAAACAAGTGGAACGGGTAGTGTGGATTCTTGACTGTGGATCTTCAAGACATATGACCGGAGATAGAGCCCTGCTATCAAATGTGGTTGAGAAAGCTGACCCACTGGTTACCTTTGGAGATAACAGCAAAGGTTTATCTGAGGGATATGGCTGTTTGTAAGCTGGTAATGTTATCATTGAAAATTTGTATATTGTGCTAGGTTATTATTAGGAAGCAGTATCTAACATATAGCACCGGTGACGAGACTTGAGAATATTACGACATATCACGCACCTGATGCACATTACACTAGGAATTGGACTCTAGTAAGATGTGTACAAGTGTACTCCTGGTTGGTGAGTCAAAGAGGAAGTCAATGCACCACAGTTCATGGACTTTGTAATTGCAGATCTATTGGACTATGCAATCTCTTCTTCACAATCTCACTTCAGGTTGGTATGGACTAGTGTACTA
This sequence comes from Apium graveolens, assembly GCF_009905375.1. Taxonomy (NCBI): domain Eukaryota; kingdom Viridiplantae; phylum Streptophyta; class Magnoliopsida; order Apiales; family Apiaceae; genus Apium; species Apium graveolens. The sequence continues at coordinate 89,544,069 of NC_133657.1, forward strand.
CTCAAGCAATCGTCAAGAACATGGTATGGCACTCTAACTGAAGTTATAGTTTAATATGAACTAGTAGAGTCGTCATATTTTTAACTCTCTTATTACCAAGCACAAACAAATTGTTTTATATGTGCAGTGAGTTTTAGGAGAAAATCAAACTTCTTTCTATATTAGTGATTTCTTATTTCATTAAAATCTTTTGAAATCACTAGTGTACATCATTTCTCTCAAAATATTAAATGTATAATTTTCATTCATTATATATCTTAAGTACATTTTATCTCTCTATTGCCATATGTTCTGTGATACAGGTTCAGTCTCCAATGGCTTTCTTACATTGACAGTCATAAGGTTGAAAACCCACAACATCTATCCCAGACTGTAAAGACAAACACAGAAACAGAACCAACCAACACTCTCTTACCACTAAAATGAAGTATGAGTGAGCGTGAGGGAGATAGTGCCTTAGTGCACCATATAAGGAAGGTTCTGAAGTCAACCCAGGAGCTCTGTCTCCTACATTGATGAGTAGTATTTAAACCGAGACAACTACTAGCCCCCATACATCTTCTCAAAAAGATGTAATAGCTGAAAAGGCACAAAAATAGTTACTAGATGCATTCTCTCAACAGGGTGCGTCTATTGAAATTTGCCTGTCGGCCAGGGCATCCGATATAGTGTCACCACTTCAAACATAAACAATTTTTAATGCACAAGGAAAGGTTACACACACAAAGGATGAGTTGATGGAAACAAGAGTTTCGACCATTTTAAGGTCAGATTCGATTATTCAAGGTTCTTTAATGGACCAATTGCATTTACAGGTGTTAGGAGAGGATACTGATCCAAAAGTCATATGTCAGTGGTCAGTGTCTACCTCCCCAGGCTTAAATCTCCTGGATGCATCTGCGGATAGTAGATTTGACATAGGCGCAGATCGGCAACTTGTTGACAATAATTCAGATATTACCTGATGAGTCACAAGGGAATGTCTTCACAGACATTAGAAGGGAACTTTGATCTTTATGCTAAATTCGTTGGATCATTGTTTACCTTCCCAGAATTCAAATCTGGAACCCTAAAAGGGAAACTAGCAACTTGTAGATTATGACTCAGATTTATCGGACGAGTTTAACAAGGATGGGGATTTGTGAACTCCCATTGCACCACCTGTGACCTCCTTAAGGATGGCTAAGGTGATTTTCCTTGCAGGTACAGCTGAATTTTGGAGCTATGAGAGGAGTGATACACTTGTGAGAATGAAAACACGAGTGGAGAGAAGAGTGAAACACATGTGAGGTACACTAAACAGAATCACACACTCACAGTGAGGAAGAAATAGAAACTACTTGTTATTTCTTTTCCAACCAAGTGAAATATGAGAACTCCTTCAGACAACGGCATACATTCCTTCTCTAAGGGGGAGATAAGAGTTTTAGTAATAGTTTGGAGGATTCCTCAACTAAGGGGGAGAAATAGCATGGAGGAAGAAAAAGATCCTACATATGTACACTACACCACACCATTTTTGTTTATAACTACGGATCCTATTGTACGGGAGAGGTGGTAAACACAAGGTGATTTTCTAGTAAGGGAAGAAGCTGTTTTCCAAAAGGGGAGTACCATTGGTTTTTATCTGCGGATCCTATTATACGGGAGATGTGGTAAACGAAGGTGATCTTCTTTAATCAGTTGATTCTCATAGGGGGAGAAGCAAGAGAGATATGCGCTTCTCAACAGGAAATGTGGTTGTACAAAAGAAGATGAAACTACTTGAAGATATGTTCAGTCTAGAGGAACATCTATTTGGAATCTGGAAAATGTTAAATGTTATCCAGAACTTTTCTGCTATTTACTTTGCATTTCTGTTTATATATTTTTCTTATTTGTTAGTTGAGTTATCCTCTAGGTATTTGTTGTTATTGTCTAACAAATAAATAGGGGGAGATTGAAAGGCATATGTCATAGCCTATTTGTTTATTCGAGGATTTAACTCAACTCAAATAAGAATGTAATAAGTAAATAGTGGATCTACCGTCAAAGAGATCTCACAAAGTAACATTTGTTAAAGGATTCAGAAATAAGGTTCATCTACAGACTTGAGGAATTAATTCACTGGAAGAAGCTCAAGAAATTGATCAAGCCTCAGTGATACAAATTAAGATTGTGGATTTAATCAAGTGACAGAGATCTCGTCAGAGTATCAGAAAATTACAAGGATTTAATCTGAAGAAAATCAAGTATCAAAGGCAAGACATGAAGAAACGTCACTGAAGTTAGTCACTCATGAACCAGACAGTACATCGAGTGTCAATATTGAAGTGGTGGAATTGATTCATAATTCTCAGTGATTTTCAGAAGATTTTCAGAAGAATGGTTGTTGCTCAAGATTAGTATTAATTCTCTATTAATTAATTAAGTCATATAATTTAATTAAGAAAATAAATTATATCTGCAAAGATTAATTTATTGATTAATTGAATTAATTGATTAATTAATCCTGAATTAATATTAAGGATTTTCAGAATTTTAATTGGATTAAAATCTGTTTTAAATCAGCAAGACAATTGAAAATGAACTAGCATGACAATCTGGATTGTTATACCGATTGTCATGCCAGACCATTTTCAATAGTCTCACCGAAAGTTACACTGGGAGGAGGATTGTCTTGTCAGTTCATTCTGATAGTCTTGCTAGTTCATTCAATTGTCTCACCGAAAGTCTTGCTAGCTCAATGGATTGTCTTGCCAGTTCAAGTAGGTCTGTTAATTGAATTATAAAGAAAGAAGCAACATAAGTCATTCTTAATCATCCAACAGAATCCAACAACTCAAGAACAAAAGAAAAGCAGCCGCAAAAAACCTTTTATTTTTCATCTGCTAAATTCAAGATCACATTTCTAGTTATTAAAGTTAAATCCAAACAACTAGAAATCATTCTCTTGTTCTTGTGTAACTATCTAGCGGATCAAAATACCTAGAACTTAATCTCAAATTGCGTTTAGCATTTGAATCTTTTTATTGCAAAAATAGAAAAAGTTCATGTCGAATTTATTCTAGATTTGTGATAATTAATTTGAGATTAATCCCTTGTAATCGATACAGTTGTTGTAACACCTTTCAAGTTTAATAATATTTTTATTTAACTTGAATTTTGTTTCAATTTTTTATTTTGCACTAAATTCGATTATTCGGTATAGTTTGTATTCAACCCCCCCTTCTACAAACACATTGGGATCTAACAATAGGGCAAAATGAAGAAGGTCATATGGATCATAGACAGTGGATGTTTCAGATATATGACAGGTGATAAGGCCCTGCTATCACAATTTGAGGAGAAGGCTGGCCCTTTGGTGACCTTTGGAGACAACAACAAAGGATTCACAATGGGATATGGCAAGATTATTTCTAAAAATGTTGTCATTGATGATGTAGCACTAGTAGCTGGTCTTGAAGTGAATCTTCTCAGTGTTATCCAATTTGCAGACAAAGGCTTTAAAGTTTTATTCAACAAAGAAGAATGCACTTTTATCAGCAAGAAAACTGGTGAAGTTGCTCTGAAGGAGCAAGGAAAGGAAGCTTATTTATTGCAGACTTTGACTCAGCAAATAATGATAAAAATTGTTACTACTACACCAAAGCATCTATAAAATAAAATAAGCTATGGCATAAAAAGTTGTCTCACTTGAATTTTAAGGCAATTAAAACCTTGGTCAAAAAGGAGTTAGTAAGAGACATGCCTAATCTGGAGTTTGCTCAAGTTAAAATTTGTGAAATTTGAGATTAATCCCTTGTAAACGATACCGTTGTTGTAACACATTTCAACTTTAATAATAGTTTTATTTAACTTGAATTTTGTTTCACTTTTTTATTCCGCATTATATTCGATTAAACGGTATAGTTTGTATTCAACCCCCTTCTACAAATATATTAGGACCTAACAATTGGTATCAGAGCCTTCTGATTAACGAACAAATCAAGATCCTAGACTTTTGTGATTCTTCCACTCCTTGAATTTTTATTTACTCAAAAATTCATAATGACTACATAAAAAGTTGGAACCGTTAAAATTCCACTGTTCGATAAAGAAAATTATATTATGTGGAAGAAGAAGATGCTCTTGTCTTTAAAAGTTGCAAATCCTAAATATATGGACGTGTTAAAGAAGGGTCCAAAAATTCCGATGGTTATTGAACCAGAGGTTATAGAAGATGATTTTGTAATTACCAAAGCTAGAACCTATGTAAAAGATTTTGAGGATTTTTCTCCTGCTGAAAAAGAAGAAGCCTCATTGGATGCCAGCCTTCAATTAATTTTAGTTGATTCCCTTGATCCCTTGATGAACAGACATGTGATGAACTGTAAAAATTCCAAACACATCTAGGAAACTATTGAGGTGATTAATGAAGGCACAGAGGAAGTTCGGGAGAACAAGTTAGAGATCCTAACCTCTGAGTATGAACATTTTAAATCCAATCCAAGAGAAGGAATTAAGAAAGTGTTTGAGAGGTACAATGCATTGATCAACAACCTGAACATAAATGGAAAATATTATTCAATCAGGGAGGTCAACAAAAAGTTCCTTTTAACACTTCCAACTCATCTTGAACATAGAATCACTTCCATAAGAGAAGCGAGAGATCTGAATGATATTTCTTTGGAAAGGCTCTATGGTGTGTTAAAGACCTATGTGTTGGTGCAGATTCAGCAGAAGGAAGTCTACGGGAAAGGTAGAGTGGTCAGCATGTCTACTGCTCTAGTAGCTGAAGAACAACAACAACAACCACAACAACAACAACAATCTCAACAGTCAGAGAGAATGGTACAGTCTTCCAAGGCTGAGAAAAATGTGATAGTAGAAGAATTTGATCCTCCTACTATAAATCAATCAGGAGATGAGTTTTACTCCTTGGAAGAACTGGAGCAATTGGAAGATGAGTCAATGGCACTGATTGTCAAAAGATTCTCCAATGTCAGATTCAAGAGGAATCCCAAGTTCAAGTATAAGTCCAACTATAACAGATTCCAGAAAGGTGGATCTTCATCCTCTAACACCAGCAGTGGTGGATACAAAACAGGGATGGTTGATCGGAGCACTATTCGATGCTTTAACTGCGATGAGTTGGGACAATTTGCCAAAGAATACAGGAAGCCAAAGCAAGTAAGGAAGAACTTTTATGATGCTAATCAGAAGAGTAAATCTGAAAGGGCTTACCTGGAAAAGGGAAGGAGTTGGGATGATACTGACAGTGAAGATGAAGAAGTTGGGAATCTTGCTCTTATGGCTATTGATGGAAACACTTCATCGTCAAGAAAAGAGGTAAAATTTACTGATGCTGAATTAGTTTATCATCTAGCAGGCTCCTTAAATTGTGCTCGTCGTGATAATGAAATGTTAACTTAACAAATCATTGAGAAAGAGGTCAATGAATTAAGCCTTGTGCATATTAATCAAGACAAATTAAAAGAATAAGTATCTTTTCTAGAGAATAGAGTTGACTGTTATAGACAACTCGAAACTATTCTCAAAGACAAGATCACCGGTCTTGAGACTAAGGTTAAAGCTTACTTTAATTCTTGCTCTAAGGCTAAAGAGTTCTACAATAAGCAAGCTATTAATCAAACATCTGGAGTAGGTTATGATTACAATGTTGTTATTAGAGAATTAGGCATAAATTCCCCTCCTCATGTTTGTGCTAAAGGTAGGGAAGTACCACATGTGCTTAAGGATGTTGATAAACCCCTCTATAAAGAATCAATTGCTGAACCATTTGATGAGACCTCCTTTATTATTCAAGAAGAAATACGTGCTGAAGATCTTGCTAATGAGAAGGTTGTTTCCATGTCAAGTGTGGTGAAAGTTCCAGTCAAAGTTGTGAAAGCAACTAAGACTAACTCAGACACACCTGAGTTGGATAACAAAAATGCCATGCCTATCATGCATAATTTGCCTGTTGCTAATTCCTCTCAAAAAGTATGTGGTGTTCCTAATTGCATGTCTTGTGCTTTTAATTTGATGTTTGCGTATTTTAATGGTAAGCATGTTTCTAGTGATAAGACTACTCCTCGTCAACATGTGAATAATAGGAAGAATAAGAGGTCTAAGACTGCTAGTCCTCCTAAAGCTAGAAAGGAGACATTTGTGCCTAAGCCTAAACAGAAATTTGTCAAGGTTGTTTACAAGGTCAAATGTCCAGTCGTTGAGAAAGTTGAGAACATAAAAGTTAAGAATGTTGTTTTGCCTGATAAAGGTCAATTCTACAAGTATGCCGGACCCAACCAAGTTTGGGTTCCGAAGAAGGTCTAATCCATTTGTATTGCAGGGCATTAAACAGGTGGAACCGGTAGTGTGGATTTTTGACAGCGGATCGTCAAGACATATGACCGGAGATAGAGCCCTGCTATCAAATGTGGTTGAGAAAGCTGGCCCAGTGGTTACCTTTGGAGATAACATCAAAGGTTTAACCGAGGGATATGGCTGTTTACAAGCTGGAAATGTTATCATTGAAAATGTGTATATTGTGCAAGGACTTGAACATAATCTGCTTAGTATCAGTCAGTTCTGTGACAAGGGCTACTATGTTTTATTCGACAAGCTAAAGTGTCAGATCCTGCACAAGAAAAGTGAAAAACCCTCCTTGATGTGAATCCGGAAAGGAAATCTGTTCGTAGATGACATGAACTCTGGAAGCAGTCCTGAAGTCAATTGTTTCTATGCAAAGACATCGTCAAATGAGAGCTGGCTATGGCACACGAGACTTTCCCATCTCAATTTCAAAGCAATGAATTCTCTTATTAAGAGAGAATTGGTCAGAGGTCTGCCTCAACTGGAATTCCCCAGAAGGACTGTGTGAGGCATGCCAGAAAGGAAAGTCAAAGAAAGCAAGTCACAAAGGCACTGACACATCCTCCATAACTGGTATTCTTCAATTATTGCACATGGATTTGTTTGGACCAGTTAATGTTCTTTCAATGTCAAAGACGTCTTACTATCTTGTGATAGTTGATGACTATTCCAAGTATACGTGGGTTTTATTCCTTCACTCTAAGGATGAAACACCACAAGTTGTGATTGATCATATCAAGTTGATCGAGTTAGATTCTAATGTCCCTGTTAGAGCAATAAGGTCAGATAATGGAACAGAATTCAATAATTCACTTCTCAATGGATTTTGTACAGACAAGGGGATTACCAGACAATATTCAGCTCCTAGAACCCCTCAGCAGAATGGAGTGGTAGAAAGGAAGAATCGTACATTGATTGAAGCTGCAAGAACTATGTTAAGTGAATCAGGTCTTCCAATGTACTTTTGGGCTGAAGCTGTCAATACTGCATGTTATACTCAGAATCGAACTCTAATCAACAAGGACCTCATGAAAACTCCTTATGAGATTATGAATGAACAGAAACCTTCTATCAAATACTTTCATGTATTTGGTGCCAGATGCTTCGTGCTCAAGGATGGAGATGATCGTCGTGGTAAATTCGAGGCAAAGGCATATGAGGGTATTTTTGTTGGTTATGGAAGAATATCATACAGGGTTTATATCATTGATCAACACAAAGTAACTGAAAGTGTCAATGTTACATTTGATGACACTAAACTCCCTAGTATCCAAACTGAAGATCCTTCTGAGAAACTAAAGTTTGATGATATGTCAGATTCAGAATCAGAAAATGATCAAGAACCTGAGGTTGCTGCTGGTGAAGAACCTGTTAATCATGATGATACTCAAGGTAATGGTGATGGAAACATTGGCAACAATGGAGATACCACTGCTACTGACGAAGAATCATCAAGTCAACCTGGCAACAACTCAGGGGGAGATACTGAAGGATCAACTAGTAGGACACAACATCCCAATGTATTTTAAGGTGAATCATCAAGATCAAATCCCAAAAATTTTGGACTTTTTGTAAACCTTATGAATAGTGATTTTGCTGATCATGCTGAATAAGAAAACTTTTCATGCCACATCTTGTAGAGGTTCTTTTATTGTTATTCTGAGATCTTATTAGTACTCTATATGGTATATAAGTGTATGTAAAGATCGTCAGAATCCAAATTCGAACACTTTGATTTTTTCCCGAAAATCCACCAGATACCGAAAGAATTGAGTATAAGGTAACAGGATAAAAAGGATTTAAATTCAAGAATTATAAGAGAGAATAATAAAAGGAATATAATGTATTGAGGAAGGTTAAGGAAACCCAAGTAATAAGATCCCGGGTATGATCCCTCAAACGATAAACAAGAACGAAAGTTAAGCGAACCGTATAACAGATCATCGGTCATTAGCCAAGTAATTAGGAGTTAATCAAAGAGGTAAATGATGATGATGTCATCACACCAACAAGAAGAGGACAAGTGTGGGAAGATGTCATAGGAGGATGACATAAGCATGACCAAAGGGAAAGAAGTGTTGGTTGATTATAAACCACACAAAATTTACCATGGTTAAAAGGTAATTAAGCAAAACAAAAAGGGAAAGCAACCAAGCAAACATCATCTTCTCCCCCCTCATTCTTTGCTCTCGGCTTTTCCATCAAAAGCAAAGGAGAAATTTTCAAAATTCAAGCTACACACCTTCAAAAATTAAGAGGTTTGTTTCCTTAGCTTCCATAATTCATGACTTAGTTATGTTATGAGTTTGAAGCCAAGATTCCAAGGTTTACTAAGCTAATCAATTCATCAAAGTTCTTGGTGAATAGTGTTTTCAAGAAACTAACTTTTTGTTTTCTTATATTTTCTTCAAGATCCAAGCTTAGTAGAGATAGTTAGGGGTTACTTAAGGCTTCCTAAGTGATTCTCCACTCTCCAAGGAAGGTATAAATTCTCAAACCCTTTATCCTAAGTTTTGTTGGTTTGGATTTCATAATGTTTAGATGATGGGTTAAGTGTAATGGGTGTCATGTTTAGAGCTTGTTATGAGTAGTATGGTTCATGAGAAGCATGGTTATTGAAAATTTAGAGATTGGTTGGTTTTGTAATGTTTTTGGAATGGTAAATCTTGATTATTAGTTAATGAACTTAAGTAAGCTATTAGTTCATGATTGAGAAGTAGTATAAATTGGAAATCTTGAGTTGTTGGGGCTGTTGAAGTAAAGAATGGATGAAGTTTGGTTGTAGTGGTGATTGTGGGTTGAATTGTGAATTGAGTGGAATGGTTAAATTTGGTAATCGCGTAAACATAGCCGTCGTAATGCCCGATTTACCCTAGACTGCTTTTGTTCTTAACATTAGGACCCGTGAACTCACTATTAGGTTTTGACCATTACCATGATTAGATAGTTCATGTTACGAGCTTCGTTTTGATATGTGGTTCGCTTGAATCCGATGTACGGTTTAGGAGAAATGAACGTTTTAAGTAACGGCGTTTCGCAAACGAACCATTACCCCTCGCCTTACTTTGAAACCTTGGTTAAGGCCCTTAAATGACTAATTGGAGTATGAAACAATTGTGTAAATTGGATTAGGCAGTTAGTAGGGTACTCACGAAAGAATTACCTTAAAAATCTTAATGGTTAAATTATTAAAAATGGTGGAGCCGAGGGTACTCGAACGACTTATGTGATTCGTTAAGCGTAAGAAGTGACCATAAGCGAACGTTAGGGTTCAATTGGTTAAAGTCTAGTTTCTTAAGCGACCGGGGTTTAATTCCAACTTATGTTGTTGTTCATAGGTTATCGGACCCACTCTAAGCTTAAGTCTATCCAGGAGCACTCAGGCAAGTTTTCTACCCGTTATTATGTTGTTGTGATGTATATATGTATATGCATTATCTTGTGATAAGTGCATGATTATTAATAGCAAAATCTTGCGATATATTGGAGCATGCTGATATGGTATATATGCATGTCTGTTTCGTAATCTTGATATCTAATTGTTGATTCAAATGCTTATAAGTTGCATAATACCTATGCTAGCGATAAGCAGTAGTTACGTATACCCTTAGTATAGGGGACCCAAATTTGAACATTTTCTAAACCGGGAGTCGATGTTCCCGAGTATATTATATATATATATATAGATATAGTTTTCAAAACTATTATTCGAATAAGGTTTATTCGATAACTTTATTTTACTTAATGAATATTATTTTGAATATTCATTCGAGGACTTATGACTCCGCTTATTTTACTTAATATATATTATTTTGAATATTCATTCGAGGACTTATGACTCCGCTTATTTTATTTAATGAATATTGTTTTGAACATTCATTCGAGGACTTATGACTCCGCTTATTTTATTTAATGAATATTGTTTTGAATATTCATTCGAGCACTTATGACTCCGCTTATTTTATTAAATAATATTCTTTATTTTATTAAAGAATAATGTTTCGATAATCAAACTTATTTTTGATTACTCAAATAAAGATCGTACTTTCATATAAGTATATCTTTGGTTAATTATTATTATTTCAAGTATAAGTTTTAAAACTTCTACTTCAATTATTTTTATAAAGATTATCCTTTATGGGAATATTATTTAAATAATAATATTCAGATATATTCTAATATATCGGGACTGATTTATTTCATTAAATCAACATTACTCCAAACATTCTTAAAATTGTTTTCGAGTCTTCAAAATGATTTTTAAAAGTTAGAGCGGATCCCAAAACTCATTTTTTTTATATTTAAGACCCTCCTTTCGAAGGGGATTTAAATACTCGCTCAAAACCTGAGGGATCCGGCTCTGTGGCGTATTTTATATTCGCAACAAGGTTTCTGTTTTGATAAAAGAGTTTTTGATTACTTACCCAACACTCGGAAAGTAAAATTCTTGGAACAAGTTAATCCATTAACAGGCACCGCCTGGGAAATATCGGTGAGTTTTCCTTTCCAACTAGATACGACTTCTTGGTGGAGCCGTATCAACAAGTTTCCACTTGGGGAAAGAGGGGACGAGCTTTACGTTTCAGAGTCATGGATTTCATCTGAACTAGGAGTGGCGTAAGTGGTCGAGTGGCGCCGGCCCAGCCTTATTATATTGGCCCAAATGGCCTGGAAGTTCCGCTAAGACGGTCCATTCCTTAGGAGTCCAGGGTTCGGTTGACAAGTAAATCCGACTGTTCTCCTCTACATGTAGAAAATGGTGGGGTTGCACTACTGCGACTGATCATCGTAAGTGGTCTTCCTGGCGCGGCAAACTCCCGTAATGAGTACATCATCCAATTGGATATTTCTACAATACTACCCAGAGCACTTCGATAGAAAGGCTATGGCTGGGCGATTGTTGAGTGTTGGCAGGGTCGAGTTTTCAAAATGATGTTTTCATCAAATGAAGTATCTCGTAACTTCATTTCATCTTGATGATATTTCAAAGATTGAATCTATTCAAGTCTTGTCTTGTAGTCTCATCTATGTGATGAACTTTTAAAACGGATTATACCTTGAACGGAGGTAGTTCAAGTAGTATTCGGAAAAGATATAAGTATATTGGAGTATCTCGTAACTTCACCTTTTCAACATATATCTGGTTAATGATTATCTTATGCATGACAAAGATTTTCAGAAAAACATTGAGACAAGGTTCGATATATGGGATCACCTTGCAACGATATTTTTTTATACAGTTATAAACTGGAACTCTATGTATATTATACATGGCAGAGGATTTCAAAGATTTTGAAAATTATATATACATATATACTAAATATTTTGTGACTTGGTCGCATTAAGAGATCAAACTTGCTTCAATTCTTCTTGACCAAGACTTTCATGAGTGCTATGAGAATGCTCATATATTATTATTCATTATACATATTTTTTTGGTGGGCTTGTTGCTCACCCTTGCTTTCTTTTTTCATCACACAACAACAGATGGGCAAGATGAACAGGACCAAGCTTCCAATCTGCGAGCGGATAGGAAACGTTCCGCAGTTTCCTGTAGGTGTTGATGTCGCTGTAGCTGAGGTAGGAATTACCAATAGGCTAGGCTTTCAACTTCTGATGTACCAGACTTATGTATCTATATGAATTGTAATAATGGCAAAGAAATGTAAATTTATTCAGAAACCCTTTTGAGGTGTAATGGCTTATAATTGTGGAATAAAACGACTTGTGTTATTATTGGTATTCATCTCTGAGACTATAACTTGTGGTGTGTGTGTGTATATTGTGGGGTCAGAGTACGCAGTAGTTGGTTTTTTATTAAGATTAAGTGTTATTAAGGGAAATGGAACTCGTGACAACCCGGATCCCCGGCCCCGGATTTGGGGGTGTTACAGAAATGGTATCAGAGCTAAGCGTTATAAACCTCAGAGATGATGTGACGTTAAAATAATAAGTTCACTAAGATAATAAGAACTCTTGCCAAGTTCAGAGTCGGACTACCTAACGTAGTACTGACAGTTAAAACCCTTATGGGAACCCTTATAAATAACGTGATAGAAGCGTAGTTCGTTATCGTATATGGTAGCGGGACTCCGAACCCTGAGGTTGAGGAGCAACAACGCGATGATGTTTTATTACTTATTGGAGATCAGATTGTGGATCCGATAGAGCGTCCTAACGCGTGACCGGATGATATTAATATTGAGGATATAGCGGTTGAGGATGTTGTCCCAGAAGGGATTGTTGCTGAGAAGGATCTCGTGGAGGATCCTAACAAGACTGAAGAGATGGTCGTTGAGGAATTGATAACCATGGTTAGAGCGACTACCAGAGGTAGGATTGGCCGGTCACTACCGGAGGTTCGTTCAAGTTTGTAAAGATAGTAGCCCCTTTAACGCGGCTTACTCGTAAGACTCAGAAGTTCGAATGGATAGAGAAATGCGAGAACAACTTTTAAGAACTGAAGCAAAGGTTGGTGACGACCCCTATGATGTCGTTGCCGGATGGAAAAGGAGATTTTGTGATGTGTAGTGACGCTTCGCATAAGGAATTAGGGTGTTTCTAATACAACACAACAAGGTAATCGTGTACGCGTCAAGACAATTAAGGGAATATAAAATTCGATATCCCCACCCATGAGCTTGGGCTCATGGCAATAGTTTTTCCCTAAAGATTTGAGGCACTACTTGTATGGAGAGAAGTGCGAGATTTACATAAGCCATAAGTGCTCTAGTACATTTTCACGCAGGAAGAGCTCAACATGCGCCAGAGGAGGTGGTTAGAGCTAATCAAGGATTATGATTATGAGATTATTTATCAGCCAGGTAAAGCCAATGTGGTGGCTAATGCCCTTAGTAGAGAGGAGAGACTCAAGATGAAAATGTCTTTGGGAGAGTTGATAAGAAATTTTGAGAAAATGGAAATAGAAGTGAAGGTAACCGGAGCCGGTACCGAAAAGCTGTTTGAGATTGCAATACAACCCGAATTATTGGAGAAGATCATATTGTGCCAAGAAAAAGTGATGAATAGAGGCAGGGAACCAATGACCGGAGAAGAGATTAATACCTTGAAAGATGATGAGGGAATAATGAGGTATCCCTACAGAATTTGGGTTCCAAATGTTCAAGAGCTTAAGGACTGGATCTTAGATGAAAGTCATAGTTCGAGGAATAAGATTTAGGGCAAACCCTGAATGTGATAGTCAGGGAGGACGCCATCAAGATAGAAGGAACCCATAACATAATGAAGTGGAAAATGAGGATTTAAAACATGTAGGATGACCCCGATTATGGGGAGGATGAGAAAACATTTCATACGGAGAAAACATAAGTCGAGCAGGATAGGGAGAACCAGGACGGTACTCCTATGGGGCAATTCATGGACCTGCCAAAACAAAACTTATACTTTTATCCCTAACCACCACCCTGAGGAAGCAATGCGGTAGGAAATTCTTTCAGGACCTTTAAGTCGCTAAACTCGCAGAGTTCCAAGGAACAAGCTGAGCTAGCCGAGGCAAGAGCCTGGCTAAAGGAAATAGAGGAATGATTTTATATTCTAAATGATTGATGAAGCGCAAAAGACTATTTTTGTCACTTACCTTCCTAAGAGAGAGGCCACCCGTTGGTGAAATGCCAAGAAAGGCACGGAGCCAGAGGTTATAATAAACTGATTAAAGTTCAGATAATTGTTCTCGGGAAAGTACTTCCCAAGGTTATGGAAGTAGTGTAAAAGCTTTAGAGCCTGAATAAAAGCGGACGAGTATGATGAATTATGAATCTAAGTTGTAAAAGTTGTCAAGATTCATTCCGGGGACACGAATCCAGAATGACGGGATGTTTGAAATCAATGCTTATGTTGTGTTGGTTCATGTAATGGTTGTAATGGAAATGAAAATAAAAGACTGAAAAGGGAAGGAGTATGAAGGGATATAAAGGAAATAGAGTTGAAAATTGATAAGGGAGTTAGGTATGGGAAACCCTAAGAAACCCTTGCAATAAATATAGAGAAGTGTGTCATCATCAGCGTGATGGTGACTGATAATGAGATAAATTCAAGGTTTGAAGGCGTAAGCGATACGTAAAGTTAATTCCCTTGAAGTTGACAGTATTCGATGAAAATTTGAGATAGATCGATTGATTAATAAGGAAACATGGATGGACTGAAGAGACAAGAAAGTAAGAAATTAGGAAAATTGGATGAAGGAAGTGACCTTCAAAAATGTGAAGTGTAAGACCGGGGGCATGATACCCAGAAAGGGAGACTCCAGGTATGAAAGATATTCTAATATTGAGATGACTGTTGAGATAAATAAAAGAGGTAAATGAGTAGTTAGAACTAAAAGGTTCATGTTGAACACGACCAACATCTTCTAGAACATCCCTGTTATCATTACTGAATCAGGCAAGAAAAGCGGATAACCGTTCTTATCTTTTGGAGGCCATATTGATTGACCTCATTTTGAATACAGATGTTATTGTGAAATTAGGCATATACTATCGAGGTGGGAATGATTGAATAAGATACCCTTATCAGGGATATATGACTTGATTTATCCATGAAAGGATGCGTGTACCTTTTTACAGGTGGAATTAAGGATAGAACATCGGTAACTTAAAATGAATCCTAGGGGAATGCATAAAGGTTGGCATTTCACCCTTAATAGGGATAATATGAGTTTTGACAGTATGAATTGGAAAGGATTAAGGTAACAACAACCTTTAAGGATCAGTGGAGAAATTTTTCAGAAGTATATAGACAATGATTCTGGTATTAGTAAATGGTATCTTGATATGCCCTGTGCCTAGGGTGTACCTGATGAAGGATTTAAGGATAACCTTAGAGGTTTTATAAGGAGAAAGGTAATATTCAAAGTTCTCAAGAATAGAAATTTTGATGAAGGAAATATGACGTAATTATAATAATGCCAGGTGGGGCATGTGTTGAACCATAAGAAAGTATAGATTGATCCAATAAGGGTCGAGATTGGTAAAAACAAGAAGGAACCAAGATAAGAGACGTCCTAAGTATGATCGAGAGTTAGTCGTGACAATGTTCACATCTAAAGACTAAGGCAATGATTTATAGAAAAATGGTGATTTTTTTTTCTCACCAGGACTTAAGAGAAGCATTTTCACATAAGCAGTGATTGAAATGAAGAAGAAAATTTAGTTGGAGGTGGTTAAAATGACATTGATTGTAAGGAAATTTTACTATCAGAGAGTCCAAAGAGGTGGCCAACACTTTAAGTGTAAGAGGACAATTATCGGCGCTCATTCCAGAGGAATACAGTGATAATGGTTAATTTCGTGAAGGTTGTATTATGGTATGAAAGATTGACATTCCTTTTGATGACTGTGCGGTACTCAACCGTAATAGTAGTTTGGTAAAGATTTAATTCATGTAATCGCCGTGAGCGGGCTTTCTATCTTAGAAGGTCCTATCTTAAGATAAGCCAGGAGCATGTTACGAAAGGACTAAATGAACCTTTGAGCTTCATGTCTCCCAGTAAAGAAATATGGTTAATAATGGTATTAGTCTGCTATCGTTGCTTTGATTGAAACTCTTCTGCAATTTTATCAGCTTCATGTCATGTATGTACGTCAGGATCAGGAATGTTCTTCATGAATCATGAATGGTGATTATGTTACCTCCTTAGAAGGATTCAATATGATATGAATGGACTCCGTATGGTTAGCTATTAAAACTTCATGGAAAACGAATGACTACAGTAGGTCAATGGTGGGCCATAGTAATGCAGGAATGATTCTGCGAGTAATGAGCCGATTACTTACAACCGTGAGAGTTGTATTGGAATGGATGTTGAGAGTGAGTACCACTAATCGGGTCATGGTGGTGTATAAGTTATCATTGATAGGCTAATTAAGTCGATTATCTACCTATTGAATACTTATTCCTTCTTATCAATAGAGAGTCGTATTACTATACGAGGAAGGTTGCTATGCAAGCATAGAATTCTAATAACGATGACGTCTAGAATGAAATCCCAGATTCGATTTTCGATGTCGAGGGAGTTTCAAAGGTGATTGTTTATAAGCTCGAGCAAGAGCATGGGTCCATAGAATGATGGACGGAATAGTAAATATTCAGACACGTGAAATACGATGTTATAATACTTGATGTTGATATATATACGTATATGTTTTGTTCTCCTATGACAAACCTTTATAGTTCAGAGGTAGATTCCAAGCCAGATATTTTATGGCAGTATATTTTATATATATACAATTCTCTTCAATTCGTTCTTTTCTCTCCTTTTCATTTCATATAAGCTGAGAAGAACAACCCTTCCAGAAGGGGAGGTATTGCCGAATAACTATCTATCTGTGTGATAAAAGCCTAGTATGATACCATCTATTGTTTAATTGCTTGTCAAGTACTAAAGGCTGGCCACCTTCTGTACTAACTATGCAATGTAACAAGTGTTCATGATCATAGTGATCTCTCAATAAATTTTGTTACTTCTATATGAAGGACCAAGATTTCGAAGATGGAGGCAGCTAGAGAGGAAGTGGTACCAAGTATGGTGGTATTCCGATTCTAACGCGTTCGTGATACTAAGGTTGACGCGATTATTAAAAGGTTATAGAACGCTAACGAGCAAAAGTGTAATCAATATAAAATTTGGTACGGAAGATAGTAACGATTACGAACTGGAAAAGAGTGGGTATTGAGAAGCAAAAGTTGTAGATCTAGATGAGATAATGAGAGTCCATACAATAGACTTGAAAGAAATTTGGAATGATCACCTAACGCGGATTGAGTTTTCTTACGATAATCGATCGTATGTCAGTATCGAGGTATCGCCTTATGAGATCCTTGAGGGAAGACAATGTCGATCTCCCTTATGTTAGGATGAAGTTGTAGAGCGCAAGATGCTCGGACCCGCAGTAGTCCAAAGGACCAAGGATATAATAGATCTAATTAGAGGACGGCTGGTAGTAGCCCAAGATGGAGATAAGAAGTATGTTGATTTGCCACGAAAGGACAAAGAATAGGAAGTAGGGGACCTAGTGCTATTATAGGTATTCCCTTGGAAAGGATGGATGTGGTTTGGAAAGAAAGGAAAGCTAAACCCACGAATTGTTGGACCCTTGGATATATTAAGTCGTATTGGGAAGTTAACATATGAGCTAGCCTTACCCCGAACCTTAGCAAGTTCATAACGTGCTCCATGTATCAATGTTAAGGAAGTGTAATCCGGATGCCAGACAAATAGGGGCATATGAGCGCATAGACATGTAACCAGACGTAACCTATATGGAGCAACCAGGAAGGGTTATAGATCAAAAAATGGACAAGTGCTTAGAAGAAGGGTTATCATGCTAGTCAGGGTTTGTGGCAGAACCACAATGTGGGAAAATTGACTTGAGAGTTAGAAAGTGCAATGCTAAGAAAGTATCCATATTCATTTTCTATCTGATTCCGGGACGGAATCCTTTTAAGGAGGGGAGACTGTAATAACCCCAAAAATTTTGGACTTTTTGTAAACCTTATGAATAGTGATTTTGCTGATTATGCTGAAAAAGAAAACTTTTCATGCCACACCTTGTAGAGGTTCTTTTATTGTTATTCTGAGATCTTATTAGTACTCTATATGGTATATAAGTGTATGTAAAGATCGTCAAAATCCAAATTTGAACACTTTGATTTTTTCCCAAAAATCCACCAAATACCGAAAGAATTGAGTATAAGGTAACAGGATAAAAAGGATTTAAATTCAAGAATTATAAGAGAGGATCATAAAATAAATATAATGTATTGAGAAGGGTTAAGGAAACCCAAGTAATAAGATCCCGGGTATGATCCCTCAAACGATAAACAAGAACGAAAGTTAAGCGAACCGTATAACAGATCAGCGGTCATTAGCCAAGTAATTAGGAGTTAATTAAAGAGGTAAATGATGATGATGTCATCACACCAACAAGAAGAGGACAAGTGTAGGAAGATGACATAGGAGGATGACATAAGCATGACCAAAGGGAAGGAAGTGTTGGTTGATTATAAACCACACAAAATATACCATGGTTAAAAGGTAATTAAGCAAAACAAAAAGGGAAAGCAACCAAGCAAGCATCATCTTCTCCCCCCTCATTCTTTGCTCTTGGCTTTTCCATGAAAAGCAAAGGAGAAATTTTCAAAATTCAAGCTACACACCTTCAAAAATTAAGAGGCTTGTTTCCTTAGCTTCCATAATTCATGACTTAGTTATGTTATGAGTTTGAAGCCAAGATTCCAAGGTTTACTAAGCTAATCAATTCATCAAAGTTCTTGGTGAATAGTGTTTTCAAGAAACTAACTTTGTGTTTTTTATATTTTCTTCAAGATCCAAGCTTAGTAGAGATAGTAAGGGGTTACTTAAGGCTTCCTAAGTGATTCTCCACTCTCCAAGGAAGGTATAAATTCTCAAACCCTTTATCTTAAGTTTTGTTGGTTTGGATTTCATAATGTTTAGATGATGGGTTAAGTGTAAGGGGTGTGTACTCATGTTTAGAGCTTGTTATGAGTAGTATGGTTCATGAGAAGCATGGTTATTGAAAATTTAGAGATTGGTTGGTTTTGTAATGTTTTTGGAATGGTAAATCTTGATTATTAGTTAATGAACTTAAGTAAGCTCTTAGTTCATGATTGAGAAGTAGTATAAATTGGAAATCTTGAGTTGTTGGGGCTTTTAAAGTAAAGAATGGATGAAGTTTGGTTGTAGTGGTGATTGTGGGTTGAATTGTGAATTGATTGGAATGGTTTAAATTTGGTAATCGCGTAAACATAGTCGTCGTAATGCCCGATTTACCCTAGACTGCTTTTGTTCTTAACATTAGGACCCGTGAACTCACTGTTAGGTTTTGACCATTACCATGATTAGATAGTTCATGTTACGAGTTTCGTTTTGATATGTGGTTCGCTTGAATCCGATGTACGGTTTAGGAGAAACGACCGTTTTAAGTAACGGCATTTCGCAAACGAACCATTACCCCTCGCCTTACTTTGAAACCTTGGTTAAGGCCCTTAAATGACTAATTGGAGTATTAAACAATTGTGTAAAGTGGATTAGGCAGTTAGTAGGGTACTCACGAAAGAATTACCTTAAAAATCTTAATGGTTAAATTATTAAAAATGGTGGAGCCGAGGGTACTCGAACGACTTATGTGATTCGTTAAGCGTAAGAAGTGACCATAAGCGAACGTTAGGGTTCAATTGGTTAAAGTCTAGTTTCTTAAGCGACCGGGGTTTAATTCCAACTTATGTTATTTTTCATAGGTTATCTGACCCACTCTAAGCTTAAGTCTATCCGGGAGCACTCAGGCAAGTTTTCTACCCGTTATACTGTTGTTGTGATATATATATGTATATGCATTATCTTGTGATAAGTGCATGATTATTAATAGCAAAATCTTGTGATATATTGGAGCATGCTGATATGGTATATATGCATGCATGTTTGGTAATCTTGATATCTAATTGTTGATTCAAATGCTTATAGGTTGCATAATACCTATGCTAGAGATAAGTAGTAGTTGCGTATACCCTTAGTATAGGGGACCCAAAGGTGAATATTTTCTAAACCGGGAGTCGATGTTCCCGAATATATTATATATATGTTTTTTATATATATATAGATATAGTTTTCAAAACTATTATTCGAATAAGGTTTATTCGATAACTTTATTTTACTTAATGAATATTATTTTGAATATTCATTCGAGGACTTATGACTCCGCTTATTTTACTTAATGAATATTATTTTGAATATTCATTCGAGGAGTTATGACTCCGCTTATTTTATTTAATGAATATTGTTTTGAATATTCATTCGAGGACTTATGACTCCGCTTATTTTATTTACTGAATATTGTTTTGAATATTCATTCGAGGACTTATGACTCTGCTTATTTTATTAAATAATATTCTTTATTTTATTAAAGAATAATGTTTCGATAATCAAACTTATTTTCGATTACTCAAATAAAGATCGTACTTTCGTATAAGTATATCTTTGGTTAATTATTATTCATTTCAAGTATAAGTTTTAAAACTTCTACTTCAATTATTTTTATAAAGATTATCCTTTATGGGAATATTATTTAAATAATAATATTCAGATATTTTCTAATATATCGGGACTAATTTATTTCATTAAATCAGCATTACTCCAAACATTCTTAAAATTATTTTCGAGTCTTCAAAATGATTTTTAAAAGTTAGAGCGGATCCCAAAACTCATTTTTTTTATATTTAAGACCCTCCTTTCGAAGGGGATTTAAATACTCGCTCAAAACCTGAGGGATCCGGCTCTGTGGCGTATTTTATATTTGCAACAAGGTTTCTGTTTTGATAAAAGAGTTTTTGATTACTTACCCAACACTCGGGAAGTAAAATTCTTAGAACAAGGTAATCCATTAACAGGCACCGCCTGGGAAATATCGGTGAGTTTTCCTTTCCAACTAGATACGACTTCTTGGTGGAGCCGTATCAACAAGTTTCCACTTGGGGAAAGGGGGGACGAGCTTTACGTTTTAGAGTCATGGATTTCATCTGAACTAGGAGTGGCGTAAGTGGTCGTGTCGCGCCGGCCTAACCTTATTATATTGGCCCAAATGGCCTGGAAGTTCCGCTAAGACGGTCCATTCCTTAGGAGTCCAGGGTTTGGTTGACAAGTAAATCCGACTGTTCTCCTCTACATGTAGAAAATGGTGGGGTTGCACTACTGCGACTGATCATCGTAAGTGGTCTTCCTGGCGCGGCAAACTCCCGTAATGAGTTTATCATCCAATTGGATATTTCTGCAACACTACCCAGAGCACTTCGATAGAAAGGCTACGGCTGGGCGATTGTTGAGTGTTGGCAGGGTCGAGTTTTCAAAATGATGTTTTCATCAAATGAAGTATCTCGTAACTTCATTTCATCTTGATGATATTTCAAAGATTGAATCTATTCAAGTCTTATCTTGTAGTCTCATCTATGTGATAAACTTTTAAAACGGATTATACCTTGAACGGAGGTAGTTCAAGTAGTATTCGGAAAAGATATAAGTATATTGGAGTATCTCGTAACTTCACCTTTTCAACTTATATCTGGTTAATGATTATCTTATGCATGATAAAGATTTTCAGAAAAACGTTGAGACAAGGTTCGATATATGGGATCACCTTGCAATGATATTTTTTTATACAGTTATAAACTGGAACTCTGTGTATATTATACATGGCAAAGGATTTCAAAGATTTTGAAAAGTATATATACATATATACTAAATATTTTGTGGCTTGGTCGCATTAAGAGATCAAACTTGGTTCAATTCTTCTTGACCAAGACTTTCATGAGTGTTATGAGAATGCTCATATATTATTATTCATTATACATATTATTTTGGTGGGCTTGTTGCTCACCCTTGCTTTCTTCTTTCATCACACAACAACAGATGGACAAGATGAACAGGACCAAGCTCCCAATCTGCGAGCGGATAGGAAACGTGCCGCAGTTTCTTGTAGGTGTTGATGCCGCTGTAGCTGAGGTAGGAATTACCAATAGGCTAGGCTTTCAACTTCTGATGTACCAGACTTATGTATCTATATGAATTATAATAATGGTAAAGAAATGTAAATTTATTCAGAAACCCTTTTGAGGTGTAATGGCTTATAATTGTGGAATAAAATGACTTGTGTTATTTTTGTTATTCATCTTTGAGACTATAACTTGTAGTGTGTAATTGTATATTGTGGGGTCACAGTACATAGTAGTTGGTTGTTTATTAAGATTAAGTGTTATTAAGGGAAATGGAACTCGTGACAACCCGGATCCCCGGCCCTGGATTTGGGGGTGTTACATTATTAGTCAAAGTCTATGTGGATGATATAATATTTGGGTCTACTAATGGTAGTCTCTGTAAGAGATTTGCTAAGTTAATGCACAGCAAATTTGAAATGAGCATGATGGGAGAGCTGAAGTTCTTTCTTGGATTACAATTAAATCAAATGTTAGATGGAATATTTATTTGTCAATCCAAGTATCTTAAGGAACTCCTCAAAAAGTACAATCTAGAGGATTCTGCATCAGCAAGGACCCCGTCATCTACAGCTGTTAAGCTTGGACCATGTGAAAACTCCATTAAGGTAGATGTCACAAGCTACAGAGGTATGATTGGCTCGTTACTCTATCTTACTGCAAGTAGACCAGATATTATTTATGCCACATGCTTATGTGCAAGGTTCCAAGCGGATCCTAAAGATATTCATCTCGTTGCTGTTAAACGAATCTTGAGATATCTTAAGGGAACACCAAATCTAGGTATTTAGTACCTTAAAGAATCTGGTTTTAACCTTGTTGAATATACAGATTCTGATTACGCAAGAAGTGTTGTTGATAGGAAAAGCACCTCAGGGAGTTGTCAATTCCTAGGTAGCAGGCTAGTCTCATGGTACAGCAAGAAACAACAAACAGTTTCCAACTCAATGGCCGAGGCTGAATATATTGCTGCTGGAAGCTGCTGTGCTCAAATCTTGTGGATTAGGAACCAACTACGGGACTATGGCTCTGTATTGAACAAAATCCCTATTCTATGTGACAATACAAGTGCAATAGCCATTACCAACAACCCTATGCAGCACACAAGGACCAAACACATATACATCAGGTATCATTTTATTAGAGAGCACGTCATGAATGGTACTGTTGAACTATTTTTTATTCCAACAGAAGAACAAATAGCAGATATTTTCACTAAACCACTTGATGAATCCACATTTACCAGATTAGTTGGTAAATTGGGTATGTTGAATAGTTTTAGTGATTAAACTAGTTAATATCTGAGATATGTTCTTGAATGAATTTACAAATGAATGAAAAATTCATTTTCAAATTTATTTTATCATGTTTACCATATTTCTTGCTTATTTCTATGTATTTTTTTATTATCTTATCTTCTTTATTTATTCAACTTGTCAATTTTAAATATCTCAGAATATCTTATTTCTCTAAAAATATTTTTCTATGAATTTTATTTGATAAAATTCAAAAGAAATCTATTTTTGGACTAAAATAGAATTATTTCTGAATATTTTATTTATGTAAATATGTTCTGCATTTTTGCCATATTTTTATTACTCTTTATTTGTCTATTCTGTAATTATTAATATTATTTAGGTTTTCTGTATTTGTTAATATTTTCTGTATTCTCTTTTCTATTTTTTTAAGTTTTTTTTATATATATAACTGCAATGACAATCGGCAAGACTATTGCAATTGTCTTGCTGAAAGTCATTCTAGTTTAAATGTGTTTAGTTTAATTTTCAGTATAGTTTTATACTAGCAAGACAATCGGTATGACAATCAATTGTCTTGCTAGTTTTAAAACTTATATTCTATATATTTCCAGTTTTATTTTCTACTAGAATGACAATCGGTATGACTATCGATTGTCTTTCCAGCTGATTCGGTTTAAATTCATGTTATTTAATACTGGTATGACAATCGGTATGATTATCAGATTGTCATACCAGTTATTTTTAGTTTCTTTTAAAAATTAAACCGTTTGCCTGGTATGACAATCGGTATGACAATCCCGGATTGTCATACCAGTTGTGGTACTTAGGCTCAGTTGTTGTGTTTGTTTATTTTCATCAGTTCACAAATCAAGTTAATCGCCTGTTGTTTTTTTTCTCTCTCTCTTCGATTATCCAACAGTCACCATTGTTCTTGCTCGAGTTTTTACTCAGCCTAACTAAAAACCTCACCACTGTTATATATACATATACGTGTGTATACATACAGGAAGGAGTGCTGCCAATTTTTTTTTTTTGTGTTTATTTCAGTTCGCTTTTTTTCTTTCAAATCAGCTTTTTGTCTTCCCTTTTTCTCTTCAAAAATGAATCTGTTTGTTTTGTGTCTTGTGTTTTTGTATTTTAATTTGGTTTTGTGTCTTGTGAGGTTGCAAATCTGATTTTGTGAGTTAAAAACATTAACAAGATACATTTCTTTCTAAATTTTTCGGATATAATTGAATTAATTTGAATTATTAATTTTTTTTTGAATTCAAATTTTCTTGATTTAATTCTTAAAATTTTGAAAGTGTGTGTTTTATTATATTTTTTTTAATGGCTCTCGATTTCCAGATTGTCTCGCATAATCATGTTGGGTAATTTAATCCGGATAATTGTAATGTTGAAAAATTTAAGCCTTGGATTCGATTTTTAAACGATCATTCAATTGTTAGCTCTGCTCTTAAATCAAATGTTCAATTAAATATCGATTTGCTTAAACTGATTTGCACAACTTCTACTGTGGCCCCTGATTCTAAATCTTTTTCATTCACCATGGCAAACACACAGTATGTAGTTGATGAAACAGTCATCAATCGAGCGTTAAATTTTCCAATGGACAATTTCTGTAGTTTACCCTCTGACAATGAGATTTCAAACTTTTTCCATGCCATTCACTATCAGAGGGTGATTAATTTAACCAAGCTTTCTAAATCCAATTTGGTTTCTGAATGGGATATTTTCTTCGATACACTTTCCAAAGTGTTTGCCAACTGCACTAAATCCAACTTTCACAACATCACTTCCACTCTATATTATATTGGTCTTGCGGTTGTTTTCAATCAAATGATCAATTTTGGCAAACTACTTTTACCCATTTTTTTGAGACGTCTCACTACAGCTTTGCGTGATCATTCTACGAATCGCAGGGTTTCTTGCTACTACGCTCGATTTCTTATGCTTATAGCAGAACATCTTCTATTACCTGAGCATAAGGCTCTTTTTGCTAACTCATCAGTAGCTGAACCCCCTCCGGTAAGCAAAAAGATCTACACACGCCAAGTCACTATCTTCAAATTCATGCAAGTTCCAGTACTTGTATCTGCTTTGATGGCCACTTTCATTCCTTTACCAATTTTCAATCTTCCCGGTCATGAACAGCAAGATCAACCTCCAGTGGTTCAAGCCACCCATGCACAAACATCTGATACTCTTCCACTGCAGGTAATAATTCCTCACTCTTAAACTATTCCTACTTCTGTTGAAAGATCCCCAGTGGTCGATAGGGCTGACCATGAAGTTGTAGAACCGCAACTTCAATCCCAGGTCATAGAGCCAAACACAGAGTCACAACCTGCCTCAAACTCTCCCCCACTGTCATAAATGTTACTGAGAAGGTTAGTAGGAAGTAGTGTGCTTTTGAATGTGAATGAACCCTCAACTCTGCCTCCTCCCAAGAAAAGAAGAACATTTACTGAGGCATCTGAAAGTGCATCCTTGTCCTCCCAACAGGACATGGACTTTGAAATGGCCAATGAACAGTTACTAAAGACATTCTCTCAACAGGATGAATCTATTGAAATTTGCCATAGGGCCATGGCATCTTGTACTGAGTCAAGCACACTTCCATTACTCACAATCATACATACCAATAGATGATACTCAGGACACAGAGAGAGGAGTGCACATTGAGTCGGTTACAGTGCCTGCCATAGTTACGTCAGAAGAGCAGTCACATGCTTCAGAGGGAAAATCTGACTCTCAACCACCTCTAATAGAGTCATTTTCTCCCCTCCCAGATCCAACACCTCTGGCTCCCTCACGGGATTCTCCACTCGCAGATTTATCTGGAGAAAATGGAGGGCAACTCAGTCAATCTATCCCTGAAGCAATTCAGACATCTATTTCCAATGAAAAGATAGACTTGACTGAGGATCGGGACTCGCAAATTCCCATTGCACCACCACTGACCTCTATTGAAGAGGCTAGGGTGATTTCAATTGCAGGTACAGAAGACCAGCAACAGGATGGCTCCTCACGAGCAATTATATTGAGAGAAACACAAGCACGTGAGATGAGTGAACCAAACACGAGAGATATTCAGGTGAGCGCACACACAGACACAAACACTGAAAACCTGTTAGCTCAGATTGCTACTCTGAAAGAACAACTTGCTAAAAGTCAGGCTGAGGCTCAAACATTCAAAGCACAAGTGATTGAACGGTCTTCTTCTTCCACCTCTGTCAACAATCAGCTGGCATTCATCAGGAATGATATCTAAGATTTGAAGACCACTGTGATACCAAATCTTAACTCCATTCAGGAATCTCCAACTTTATCAGCCGAAGATATTGCAAACTTCTGCTTTCTCCATACTAGAATGAATTCTCTTGAAGATCTGGTTGAAATGAATCATTCACTGGACTCTTCCAGATTCGTGAAGATAGAAAAGGGCATGGAACATCTCAATCAAGGAATGAAGCACTTATATTTCATGATAAAAAATTCTCACTGCCCTAATGAAGAGCAAAGGACTTTCTTTGAAGGGCCGTCTGGTGGAGGCTCGGGCTCTGGAGGTGATGGAGGTCATGAAGGGTCTAAAGGAAAATCTGTAGAGGATTCCTCAAGTAAGGGGGAGAAGCAGGGGAGAAGTGCAAAAGGAAAAGAAAAAGATTCTTCTGCTGGAGAGACAAGGAAGGCTGATGATGTCTACTATAGTGGAGAACAAGATAACTTTGATATTCTTGATGTTCCCACTGAACCAGTCTTGGAAGATAAAGCTGGTTTCTTTGAAGCTGAGGAGGAAAGTAATTTTGAAGAATGGGAAGAGGAAGCTCAAGTGGATCCTATTTTTGAGAAAGAGTTTCAGCAACAGCAGTCAGAGTTGAAAAGAAAAGAAGCTGAACTTAAAAAGATATCTCAGATCATTGATATGAGGAAAGAAATCCAAAGAACAGAAACTCTTGAAAAGAAACGTCTTCATGACATTAACGCTGAAGCAAGAAGAAGAGATGTCACTCTAAAGATTGGTGAAAAATGGGATGAAGTAAAAAGAGTTATTGATATACCTCAACTGAGTACAAACAATGATAGGGAGTTTCTACATCTTCTCGACAGGCTGGAAATTTCTAATCCAAACAATGACGTGTACATGAATGCTATCAAGACTGAAATCTCAAGGATCTCAACAGCTTTTGACAGATCACTAAATGAAATGAGCATATTTGTATATTGTCAGAGTGAAGGATCTTTCAAGGTATCACTTCATCTGTTTGAGAATCGTTCTTTATCAGAGATTTGGGTTCTTCTCAACAAAGTCAAAAGAAGCTCAGAATTGAATGAAGTCCTTCGTTAAAGGCTAAAAGAGTTTGCTAATAGGGCTAGTCCTCAAGTGGTCAACTTACCCTTTCAAGTAAAATTCTTTAAGTCTGACTGTCTTCAAATCTGCCATCTCGATTCAAAATCTCTTAAAGACTACTCTGCTAAGCATCTTGTCTGGATAAAACATCACTTAAGAACTGCTGGATACTCATCCGAGTTGAAATCTAAAGCTGCTGATCTGATTCAAGCTTACTGTGAAAAGAACATTAAAAGGTATAATCAGTTGAAGAATAAGCTAAAGTCAGTTGGAGTTCAACCAGTTAGACCAGACAGTTTCACTTCAGAAAGGGATCATGTCTTTGACAAGGAGTTGCTGCAAGAATTGGAAGAAGGTGAATTCGGAAGGGAAGGCAACTGAATTCGAATAGCTTAAAACTTAATGTAATATGTTTAAAGCTTTATGAATCAAGATAGACAAATATATTCATATGTTCAGTCTAGAGGAATATCTATCTTGTATTCACTTTTAAATTTCTTTTGAAATCTGGAAAATGTTAAATATAATCCAGAACTTTTCTGCTATTTACTTTGCATTACTGTTTATATCTTTTTCTTATTTGTTAGTTGAGTTATCCTCTAGGTATTTGTTATTATTGTCTAACAAACAAATAGGGGGAGATTGAAAGGCATATGTCATAGCCTATTTGTTTATTTGAGGATTTAACTCAACTCAAATAAGAATGTAACAAGTAAATAGTGGTTCTATCGTCAAAGAGATCTCTCAAAGTAACATATGTCAAAGGATTAAGAAACATTGTTCATCTACAGACTTGAGGAATTACTTCACTGGAAGAAGTTCAAGAAATTGATCAAGCCTCAGTGATATAAATCAAGATTGTGGATTTAATCAAGTGTCAGAGATCTTGTCAGGGTATCAGATAATTACAGGGATTTAATCTGAAGAAAATCATGTTATCAAAGTCAAGACATGAAGAAACGTCACAGAAGTTAGTCATTCATGAACCAGACAGTACATCGAGTGTCAACATTGAAGTGGTGGAATTGATTCATAATTTTCAGTGATTTTCAGAAGATTGTCAGAAGAGTGGTTGCTGTTCAAGAATAGTATTAATTCTCTATTAATTAATTAAGTCATATAATTTAATTAAGAAAATAAATTATATCTGCAAAGATTAATTTATTGATTAATTGAATTAATTGGTTAATTAATTCTGAATTAATATTATGTATTTTCAGAATTGATTTTGAATTAATATTCGATATTAATTCAGCAAGACAAACATTTGAACTGGTATGACAATTCAATTGTCATACCGAAAGTCTCTCCAGTTCTTTTAAATTGTCTTACCGAAAGTCTCTCCAGCTCAAAGGATTGTCTTGCCGATAGTCTTGCCAGTTCATTCAATAGTCTCACCGATTGTCTTACTAGATCAAAGGATTGTCTTGCCAGTACAATTAAATTGGATTGATTGATTACTTAAGTGAAGAGAAGCAGATCATTCAAGACTATTACATTGAATATTCAACCAAGTCAAGAACACAGAAAGAAAAGAAGCAGAGAACTTATTATCTTCAACTGCAATATTTCAAGACATTAATTTCTAGTATTTATTATTAAATCTAAACCACTAGAAATCCTTTTCTTGTTCTTGTGTAACTATCTAGCGGATCTAAATCCCTAGAACTTAATCTCAAATTGCTTTTAGCATTTGATCTTTTTATTTCAAAAATAGAAAAAGTTCATGTCAAATTTATTCTAGATTTAGAATAATTTATTTGAGATTAATCCCTTGTAAACGATACCGTTGTTGTAACACCTTTCAAGTTTAATAATAGTTTTATTTAACTTGAATTTTGTTTCACTTTTTTATTCCGCATTATATTCGATTAAACGGTATAGTTTGTATTCAACCCCCTTCTACAAACATATTGGGACCTACAGTATGATACATTGTCAGAATTCTTACGTAAACATGGTTTTACTAGAGGTACCATAGACAAGACTATCTTCTACAAGAAACATGATGATGATATGATCCCAGTTCAGATTTATGTGGATGATATCATCTTTGGTTCTACCAATGAAAAACTTTTCCAAAGATTCTCCAGGATTATGCAGAGTGAATATGAAATGAGTATGATGGGGGAATTAAGTTACTTTCTTGGACTTCAAGTCAGTCAAAGAAGTGATTGAATTTTTATCAGTCAAATTAAGTATGTCAAAGATTTATTAAAAAAGTTTGGTATGTTTGATTGTTCACCTGCATCTACACCTATGTCTACAGCAACAAAGTTGGATGAAGATAAAAAGGGCAAAAGTATAGATATTTCAAGCTATAGATGGATGATTGGATCATTGCTTTACTTAACCGCAAGTAGACCAGACATCATGTTTACTACATGTCTATGTGCAAGATTTCAAGCCAATCCAAAAGAATCACATTTGATGGATGTAAAGAGGATTTTTTCAGATACTTGAAGGGGACTCCTAACTTAGGATTATGGTATCCAAAGGGAACTAATTTTGAAGTTGTTGGCTATACATATGCAGATTTTGCTGGATACAGGGTTGACAGAAAGAGTACTAGCGGAAGCTGTCAATTTCTTGGACAAATACTTGTATCCTGATATAGCAAGAAACAACAATCTGTGTCAACTTCTACAGCAGAGACTGAATACATAGCTGCATGAAGTTGTTGTGCTCAAGTACTTTGGATTAGAAATCAGCTAATGGATTATGGCCTAGTGTTACACAAAATTCCAATTATGTGTGACAATACTAGTGCTATATCTATAGTAGCTAATCCAGTTAATCATTCTAGAACAAAGCACATTGATGTAAGGTACCATTTTATTAGAGAACATGTTACAAATGGTACCATTGAGCTCATTTTTGTTCCAACAGAAAAATAATTAGCTGATATTTTAACTAAACATTTGGATGAAGCAACTTTCACTAGACTTGTAGGTGAAATTGGAATGTTTAATTCTTCATCCTAAGGCAAGAACTCAGCTAATGTTTTGCAGCATATTAATTTCTGGTAAATCAACATTTATTTGATATAATTGAAAATTAACTGAAATATGAATTATAAATATTTCAGAAACCTCTGCAAATTTATTTTTCAAATTCAAAATTCAACTTGGAATTTTTCAAATTCTAAGAAAACTGACTAGATGTTAATTTACATGTTTAATATGTAAAATTAACACAAGGCAGAATCAAAGTGATCAATAGTATATAGAGAACTGAGTTCTCGATAATTCTAACTGACTTATCGATAAGTCATTTTAAGACTTCTCGAGTGAGTTCTCGATAAGTCAATTTACTGACTTCTCGAGTGACTTCTCGATAAGATTTATTATGACTTATAGACAAGTCATTGTAGAGTTATCTACAAGTGTTAACTTACAAAGTTCTCTACAAGTATAATTTTAGACTTATGAATAACTCAAAACTGAAATAATTTAATTTAATAAATTATTTTGGCAAAATTATTCTAATTTTAATTTGATATATTCAAATAAAAATTAGAAATAATTCAGTCCATTTTTGATAAACTGGGTATTTATTTGACATCTCGATAAGTTAATTTTTAGTTCTCTACAAGAATAAATAAAATGACTTATCGATATGTTTTTCACATCTCAATATGACTTCTCGATAAGTATACTCCAAACGTCTATTTTTGACTTCTCGACAAGTCATTTGCTTTTACTATAAATACCCAGACATCTCGATACATATACATACTTACATCTTCGAGAACTTTAAGTGACCTAGCCTTTTCAATCCAAAACCGATTTCTCTCTCGTTTAACTCCTTTCTCACTAATTTTTCTTACCCATTAAACTTCATACTCATAACAATGGTAGCAAACAATATTGTACCCTTTATCCCAAAGGAGACTAACTTCCTTGCATTCTTAGATGCAAACCAAGCACCTGATATTTTCAAAAGTTTTGTCAAGTTCCTGTCTGAGACTTACTTTGTAGGGGCTAATCATGTGCTTTACTTGGATGTGTTAAGGGATTTTTGGAATTTAACAGTAACAAGGACAATTGTGCATGAGAACCAGGCTGTATCAATTGTAATAAATTGCACAATCAAGGGCCAACAGGTGGAGATCTTTGAGGATGATGTCAATATGGCATTAGGAATACCTGCTGACAAGCTGGTGAAGGCTCCAACTCAGGATGAGCTGTATGAATTCATGGACTTCATCAACTATTCTGAGAACATCAATCTGTCAAGCATGAACAGGAAGCAACCTGAGGAGATAATAGTCCTTCCTGTTTGATTCAGTGATAAGGGCTTTCACTTGCAAGAAGTCAGGGTTTGACAACATATCTAGTGTTGTCCAGAAGCCGGTCTACTCAATGACTCACAATAAACAGATCGATGTAGAACACCACATACTGGAGGAATTGAGCACCAGGCTAACAATGCCATTGGAGTCAAGAGGTAAGGAAATTTTTCTTCCTAGATTCATTATGTCTGTGTTAAACCATAAAGTGAATGACATACATTTGATAAATGGTGTAGATAGATCACAAATAGGTAATTGTAAGCAAGTGTCCAAAATTTTATTTGGATCACTTATTACTAAGAATAAGGTTTCAGTGGGTCTTAAGTTAACACCTTTCATGATTAAAAGATTTAAGACCTACCCTTGTCCTATGCCTGACATGAGGGCTAATGTTCAATCCAGTTCAGCAATGGTTCCTGAACCCGTGGAAGTACAAATACAGGAACACCAACAGGGACCTTCCAATGCTGAGACTCTTTCTTCTAGACCTATAGCAACTAGGAAACCAACCACTTCATCCTCTCAGAAGGTTGAAGTGAGTAAAAAGAAGAGAAATGAGATAACCTCTACCATTATGAATGAGAGTGGTGAGGAACATACAGAACCTGAGTCACCATTGGTCAAAAGGACAAAGAAGGCTAAGAAATCTGAGCTGACCACTCAAACCACCTATGTATCCTCCCAAAATGATGCAGTTGTACAAATGGGGACAAAACAGACTCTAGAGACATCCTCTCAACTGGGTATTTCTATTGAAAAGATCATTCTCCCCAATGCATCATGTAAAGAGTCTGCACAGCCAACACTTGATCAAATTCAAGTGTATGGTAGAAGAAATAAGGATGACACACATAGTGAGAGCACATCTATTGAAGCTCCCTCATCCATTCAGGGGGAGCTGCCAACACTCACTACTGAACAACAATTCTTAATCTCTCAAATTTCTTCTTCACATATAACACTTGAATCCATTTCACAGGTGCAAGCTCATTCAAGTGACTTGGTTCAAGAAACCTTGCTCACCACCCAGAAACCACTTTTAGTTGGTAAGAGGCTCTGGGGTAGTCCTTGATGACACCATCAAAACCATGGGGGATTCATCAGTTTTTACTGAAGACCCCATGGATGTTACAAATGCACCTTCATGTGCAAATCAGCCTTCACATGCTATTAGGTTTGATGGTAGTACTCCTGAGGGGGAGCTATCTAAATCCTCTCCAATTCAATTGGAGGTTCCTGTTCAAGGAACAACTACCCTCAAAACCCTAGCAGAAATTACATTAACAGTTGATACTAGGAGTACAATTGCCAATGATCCTGTCATAGAGGAGGCAAGAATAACACATTCATATGACTGTGTGGTGCAAGACACATACAAGGGTTTGAGACTGGTGCACATGACAGTAACCCAATAAAATCCCCTTCAATTTAATTAGAGGTTCCCACAACAAGTGTGGAATAACAACTTGTCATAACCACAGTATGTACTGTGAGTCAAACTATGACTTCTGTCATAGGTGGTTCTGATCCAACTCCACAACCCTCAACCTCACAACCTCAACAACCACACCTTCTCTCCAACTGGCTACAACAAGTTGCACCTCCATCTAATCTTGAAGATTTTAGGGTGGATCAGTTAGCAGGACTTGCACATATCTCCCAGCAACTTTTAACCTCAGATATGTCTAACCAGGATTACCAAGCCATCATACTCTCTTATCAAACAGATGTCCAAGAATAACAAGATAAAATTTTTAATAAAGCTGAACAGGATGGCAACTGTGATGCTTGGCTGAACAAGGACTATAATTTGGAAATAGAGGGTGTTTTAGCTAAATTCAGGGAAGACTATCTAACTATCTTGGGAAGCAATGCTAAAGCCCTGACTCATGGTGAAATTTATGATGCAATCAATGAAGTTTCCAAGGCTCAACTCAAAGCTTTCCATCTCTTTGGAAAAACACTAGAACTCGGGCTGATTGGTCATAAAGACAGGGTAAGGAAAATGGTAAATGAGAAGATGGAGGAGATTATACCTTCCCAGGTCAAGATCACCTCAAAGTTTCAACACTTTGCTGAATAAATGAAAAGACTAGATTTGACCACTATGGAAAAAGATGTCAAAAATCTCAGACAATCTTTTATTACTCTTCATGAAGTGGTCCAACATCAAATCACCAATTTAAATGACACAAAGATCAAGTTGGATCAGCTTCACCAAACCAGATATGATCCTTTTGCATTGCTTATGGAGGGTATCACAAAGGCTGTGGAAGCAACTTTTAACTCCTCAACATCTACAAGCTCTCATCAACCTGTCTCGACTTCTACAAATCTTCAAATCCAATCTCTTCAACAATAAATCTCATACTTGCAGTTCTCAGATGCCTCCCTCAATGCGCAAGTCCAAGCCCTGACTTCTCTAGTCAAGAGTCAATAATCAGATATTCAGACCCTAGTGGACTCTCACAAGCATCTCCAAATGCAGAATTCTGTTGCTTTGGGGGCCATCATGGGGAATCTCAACATACCATTGCCCTCTCTACCTGAACAAATAAGGCTAAAATTACCAACTCCCCTACTCATGCATGTCACTAAGACTAAGGGGGAGATTGAGGCTAGGATTCAACAATCTATGGATGCTAAAGCTAAATCTAAAGAGCCTATTCAGGTTGGTCAAAGCTCTTCAAGTGCTCAAGTTGATGTTGGAAAAGAAAGACTTCAAAAGACTGCAGAAGGATCCAATCAAGACCAGGAATTTAGTGAGCTTCTTGTCGTACTAAGAATGTATCTTCAAAATAATTACATGACCTACAAGAAAGCTTTGGCCAAGAACATAGATTTCATCAGGGCGGTGGTATAAAAATTGATAATTTCTTGGAGAAAAGAATTGTGTGAATATCAATGATGGGGGTGTGGACAGATGTCTTCAGGTATCTCTTCCAAATATCAAAACTCTAAGAACATCTGAACTGGGTATAATGATTGACAAGGTAAATCCTGTTATTCCAGAAGACACTCAACTTCTCCATGAGCTCAAGAATTCACAGATAGCAGCTTTTCCTGAAGCCTATCTATATCCACACAAAGGATACTTCCACAAGAGCATGGAGATCTGTTTTAGTTGAATGGTTGGTTGCAAGGGAGGAAATAAGAGCAAGGAGTAAAGCTGAATATGAGGAGAAGAAGAGGAATTATGATGAGGAGATTGAAATGTATATCAAAAGATCAGAAGAACTCAAGGAAAAAGGGATGAGCAGAATATCCAAGGATGGAAGATTTCTAAACATAAAAGCTGGCTCATTCTCAAAGTTTAGGATTGAGATGTTAGATGGTTATCCAAAGCAAGACAGACTCAAAGTTATGGAAGCTCTAATAGGGACACCAATTATCGAGGAACTTGAAATTATTTTATATCTAAAGGACCTCATTAAAGAAGAATCAAAAGTCCCAGTCTTTGTCTGATGCTTGTAACTAGTTAAACTCAAGAAATCTCCTAATTTATAAATGTTGTAACTGTGTCAGTTTTTATGTATTAATCTTGTTTTGCATTAAAGCTTGGGGTTAGTCTTGTTAACAGGCATGAATTTGTGATAAGCAATATTCTCACAAATTGGGGGAGATTGTTGTGCAAGACATGCCTGTACAATAACAAGACTAAGTCAAATTGACAAACCTAAGTAAGTTGTATTATAATCTAAGTTTTCATTTTGTGTTGTAACACTTAAGTCTGTAAAAATGTAAATAGAGCAGACTGGAGTCTTATTCTGTAAACAGTATCAAACCTAAAAATTTTATCTGGAAGAAGATCAAGAAGATCGTGCCTCGGAAGAATTATGAAGAAGCTTGGAGTTGAATAAATCTGTTTTCGGAAAAATATTCTAAGTCAAGATCTCTACAAATCATAGATTTTGTGTTATAGAGAAGTCATTCGAGAACTCCAGAATGACTTATAGAGAAGTCAAGAAAGCTACTAGAGAACTCAGAGATATCGACAAGCCAAATTGAAGACATGATGATTGGAGATATCGACAAGTCATTTCTTCACTAGAGAACTCTAGAGATATCGATAAGTCAAAATATCACTAGAGATACCTGAGATATCGATAAATCAAAATATCACTAGAGATCTCTGAGATATCGACAAGTCAAAATATCACTAGAGATCTCTGAGATATCGATAAGTCTATTTGCCACTAGAGAACTCAGAGATATCGATAAGCCAAAGTAAAGACATGAAGATGAGAGATCTCGACAAGCTAAATTCTCTTATAGAGAACTCGGAGACCTCTATAAGTCAAAACAACCATAGAATAATGAGAGATCTCGATAAGCCATTATACTTAGAGAAATGTCAAGTTCTCTATATACCAAACTGGAGATCTCGAGGTAAAATTCAAAGTACAAAGTGCAGACCAGTTCAATATCCAAGATTAACAATCAACAAATAATCCAATCAGTTGGATTGACAAGTCTACAAAAAGCAGTTTGAAGAGTGCAAGATCAAAGACCAAGATTAACTGACAAAGTAAAGTCACAGGAGTGCAAGATTAGCAAAGATACACTAAGCCAGAAATAGAAAGATTTGATTATCAAAAAGTAGGATTTAGTACATGTTGTTGCATGCTGTGTAATAACCAGTGTTTACAGTTCTATAAAGTAAACACTGGATGCTTTGTTAGCTGTAACAGTTCAGATAAGAAAAATCTTGTATTCTCTCAAGGAGGAAGCTAAGCTCTTTACCAACAAAGAGCCTAGAAATTTTGTAGCAAAACATTCTTTATTTTAATATAAAATTAAGTGAGTTTTGAAAGATCTGTTTTCTTTACTATTACTTGTTTAATTTCAGTATAACACATTTCACTACAAGATTTAATTTATTTTGTTAACCACCATAAACAAATTAGGAAAAGCAGAAAAATACTAAAACACATTCACCCCCTCCTCTGTGTGTTATTCATTACCTAACAACGCGGTTTAGTAAACTAGTTAGTTTATAATCAAGAATCGGGTTAAACTATTATGAGATCAAGGAATTATTATTGTGTGTTTGGTTCAGTGCCGAAATAAATCTGTTTAATTTTAAATATATTTTACAGCTCAATTTTGATTTTAATATTATGTGTATGTATATATTTTACATTAAAATTAGGTTCTTATATAATTTACAAATAAAAATATTATAAAAAGCGTATAAATAGTTAAATATAATTTAACCAATTAAATTGTAATTCAATATTTTTCAAGAATACCTGCTTGCACCCACATGGTTTTTAATATGTTTTGTATTAATAATATTAAAATTCCATATATTCTTTTTATTAATAAAAACAAATTTTAATATAGAAAAATATATGTTTGCTAATATTTCGAGTGTGATCTTTCAATTGTATCTTGAAAATAAATGATAGAAAGTTTAGATATTGTTGATATGACTCGAAACTTGAACATATAAGATGTTCTTGTTTATTACTTTAAAATCTAAATATTGTTTTTGTTAACGAACAAGAATTTTTTTATTAAATATTGAATTTCAGCCACAACAAATTTCTGAATTGTCAACTATAATCTGGTTGTTAAAAAAAAGCAAGTAAAAAAATATTTTATTTTCAGATTACTTGACACATAAAATATCTAAATTTTTTAATATAAAAATATTACATTAACATCTCGAACAATTCAATTCAACCATGAAACTAATAATATCAGAATTGACCTGTACATAAATGTGATATATGTGATGTACGGTTAGAGTTCCATATTCCTTTGGTCCATAATGGGTGTTTGGGCCGATGTCAAACAAAGTTGGGTCGACCGAAAGAAGTTCAGCCCATTCAAGAAAACCGTGGACCCGCCCAAGCAAGGTGGAGACGTGGTCCTCTTGGCCACAACGTCCACTTCGCTCTATTATCGGAACCTGCCAATGACTCCGAGAAGGAACGTTAACAATTCAGATTATATACACGATGATATTCATTCATTAACACACACAATCTTTGTTGTAAAAGACATGCATGTACTTAACATAACTAAGACAATTTGTTAACCCTAAGTAAGTTATATTGTTATCTAAATTTGTATTTTGTACTTGTAATACTTAAAGTCTGTAAAAATACAAAGGAGCAGACTGGAGTCTTTTTCCTAAAATAGTATCAAGCCTAAGGATTCTATCTGGAAGAAGATCAGGAAGATCATGCCTCAGAAAATTTTGAAGAAGTTTGGAGTTGAATAAATCTGTTTGGAGAAAAATATTCTAAGTCAAGATCTCTACAAGTCACAGATTTAATGTTATAGAGAAGTCATTCGAGAACTCCAGAGAGTACCGAAGGATGAGCAATATATACTCGGCGGATGAGCAATATCTACTCGACGGATGAGCTATATATCTATTCGATGGATGAGCAACATCTACTCGATGGATGAGCAATATCTACTTGACGGATGAGCTATATATCTACTCGACAGATGAACAATATCCACCGGGAGTAGAGAAGTCAGGAAAGCTACTCGAGAACTCAAGAAGATATCGACAAGCAAATTTTAAAGAACTGAAGATTGGAGATATCGACAAGTCATTCCTTCACTAGAGAACTCAGAGTTATCGATAAGTCATAGTGAAGATGGGAAGACTAGAGATCTCGACAAGCTGAAGACCTCTACAAGTCAAACTCAATATAGAATGCTAGAGATCACGATAAGCCTATGTACTTATCGAGATGTCAAGTGTTCTATTAATTCAAACTGGAGATCTCGAAGTACAGTCTCAAAGTACAGAATTGCAGATCAGTTCAATATCCAAGATAAACAATCAACAAACAATCCAACAGCTGGATTGACAAGTCTACAAAAAGTAGTTTGAAGAGTGTGTAAGATCAATGGCAAAGATTAACTGACAGAGGAAGATTAAAGTAAACACGGGATGCTAAAGATATGCTAAGCCAGAAATGGAAGATTTGCTTTTCTATAAATAGAAATGATAAGTGACAGTTTAGAAAAGCTAATAGCATGTTTATTATCCACTGTGTAAACCAACAATTAATTGAGTTATAAAGTTAACACTGGTCCTCTAGTTAGAAGTAACAATTTAGATCAAATCTCTTGTATCACTCTAAAGAAGAAGCTGAGCTCTTTAACATCAAAGAGCTTAGAAATTTTATAGCAAAATAGTCTTAATTTTTAATATAAAAATTAAGTGAGTTTTAATATAAAAATTAGTGGGATCAGCAACAAAGGGTTCAGGTATGGAAGGTAGAGATTTAGTTTCTTCAGTGTTGTCTTCACTCCTTCAATGTGCCTTGGCCTTTCTTCTGTTTCCCTTCTGCCATTCCTCTTTTTCCTCCATACTTTCACCAAATATACTCCCAAAAACCTCATCTAAGTTTGCAATCTTGTCTTCATCCCTGACTTCAATTCCTTTCTCATTTTCAACTAGACTTGACTTTAGCTTTTGTTCAAGCTTTGCTTGTGCTCTTTTGTCAGCCTTGAGTTTTTTAGCTTCTTTCTTTAACTTTTTGGTTTCTTCCCTCTTGGCTATTGAGAATTTGGGATGTCCTTGCATCACACATATGCTCTTTCCCTCTCTAAAGATAATAGCCATGTTTCTCCTTACTGCCTCATTCATGATCTCCTTGTGTTTTATGATGCTAGCACCCAAAACTTTGTCTTCATCAGGCTTTGGAAGAGGAAAGTCCACTTCTTTCATCTGAGCAAAGTCTAGAGGGTTCTTTGTGGAGTCCTTGCTGGATCTAGTGTTGGGCTTGAGAACCATAGGTTTTAGATTCTTGAAAGAAGTCTCTCCAACCTTATTTCTCCTTTCTGGCTTGTGCTCCATATTGATTGGTTCAACCTTTGTGCTATGTTTCACAGATATTGATTTATCTTGTGTAGAGCCAAACAACTGTTGCATCCTTTCATCAATTCTCCTCCTTTGCTCTTTCACTTGAATTTCAGCTGCTGCTAGCTGGATTAAATCAATTCCATCAGGCTTTCCTTTGATTTGAATGATTGGAGAAGTAGTGATGGCAGGAACTAGCACTTTAGATATTTGGATTTTTGTAGATGGCTCTCCTTCCCCTTCCCTTTTACTCTCCCCCTTTTTGTTATCATCAAGGAGAGGGGTCAAGCCCTGTGCTTTTGCCAGCTGCATAAGTAGATTTGTTTGAGATTGTTGGTTGTGAAGAATGGTGGCCACAGAATCTTCAATAACTTGAACTCTGTCTTCCAATTTGGCCAGCCTCTTTTCAGTATGGGATTCCTTTTTCAATCTTAACAAAATGTCCTGCAATGTACCATAGGGCATGACTGAATCCAATTTTTCAGAATTGTAGGATTTCAAGTCAGTAATATCCTTTCTGAGTTCATCCACACTCAGATTCTGTCTTACTTGCTGCAACTTCATGAGATGCAGTGAGTCCAAGTGAGCTGTAAGGATAGCCTTTGTACCTGCATGAGAAGTTTTCTGAATGGCCTGTTGGATAGTACTGATTTGTTTGACTAAGGAGATATTGAATTGCCCTGTTGTAGACTCCTTTGTTAAGGCCCATTCAGGTAGATTTGGAATAGAACTAGGGCCTTCATCTCCCCCTAAGTTCATGCTTCCATTTGAAGAAACAAAGTCATCATCATCAGAATTTACTCCAAATTCTTCAAATGACTCACCAGCTGTTGAAGGCATCTTGTTAATAGCAGCTTTGTCCCTTTGAAGAGATGCTATTGTATGTACTAGATGTAGTGTCTTTTCTGCCTCCACATTGCCCTGTGCAGCCAATAATTGATAGGCTGAAACAGGATGAGTAAAAGTGTCAGCATCCAAGGAAATGTTATCAATTACAGCTTTGTAATGTTGCTGAAATTGTCTTTCCTTTTCAGCATCATTCACAATCATTGACTCACTAGCAATGGCTGGTTTCATCCTTATATCTGATGTACCTGCCTTTCTCTCATTTTCTCTATGTTCTTGCATCAGGGGCTCCCCCTGGCTCACACAACTCACTCCCTCACCTTCACCTACTAAGGTGGTACTCCTCTCACTTACTTTTGCCATGCTGGAAAAAATAGCATGCATATTTGAGCTCTCAATCTCTCCTTTTGCCTGGGAGCAACCCAGCCTCTCACTCAAATTGTCACTCCCTTCCCTCAGTCCTAGAAGTGATTGTACAGTAATCAAGTCTTCTACACTTGGAATTGTTTCACTTGTGTGTGTAGAGACTATCAACGGATGCGAAATAGCCGTTGAAGGTGAAACTGATGGTATCAACGGATAACTGATGTTAAGCTTATCCGTTGAAGAACAACCACTTGTCAACGGATGAGTGATATCCGTTGAAGAAGGAAAAGAAGTAGAAATTGAAAGTGATATAACTGTTGAATCTGTGTGGATTGATTTGAGTTTTGGTGACACAGATCCTTCAATTACATCTGAAAGAATTTGCGGGTGATCCAACAAATCATCTAAAAGATGGTGATCACCTGTATTTGAGTGGGGCTCCTCCCTTAGTTGTAAAGAGGGAGAATCAGGAATTGATGGGAATAACATATCCACATCCAGAGATGGTGATGAAGTGTGTGTTGATTGATGTGTGTTAATTGTGAGAGAATGGGGCTGTGACTCCACATTTGTTGGAGCCACATCAAACTGAGTTTGAGAAGGCATAGATACAGATGGATGTATCTGTGCAGTGTGTGCACCCTGTGTAGAAGATTGGGTTCTAGCCCTTATTTTGTGATAATCAGAATGGGCTTCATTCTTTTCTACCAAAGCTATGAAATTGTTCTTCTCATAGATGAATCCAGATTGAGACATAATCTTTACTACTGGTGCCATTGTTGTGAGTAGAATTTGCAGAGAATAACTTGAAGGTTTTGCAGAGAGAAAATGGTAAAAGCTTTGAAATTTCAAGAAAGCATAAAGTAAAAATGAAAAATGAGAAGGGCTTATATACTTTCTCAAATTAAAAAGCATAAATAAAAGATTAAACAATAAATATATGTAAGTGAATTTCAGCCGTTTAAGAATAAACTGTAAGTATTCTAAAAACTACCTTTAAAACAAATACATACAGCTGTATGTATGAGTATCAACGGTTAAGACAATAGAATCAACGGCTGTGAAACACCTGAATCGACTGATGTGATATTTCAACGGATAAAGTAAACTGTCATCCGTTGAAGAGCACTTCAGTTTTATCCGTTGACAGATAAAAAAAATTCCAGAAATGTATATGTCTTTCAACGGATAATGAATATCCGTTAACAGAACAATTTTGACTTTCAACGGATAGGGAATATCCGTTGATGGAATAATCTGTGTTAAAAATCAAATTTGTTCTAGCAGCTAATACATTTCAGGCTTCAATACAGATTGCAATAAGGACATGAATTTTAAGAGTAATTAAGCATACCTAGCTCACTTACCAATCTTGTGAATGTTGATTCATCAAGTGGCTTGGTAAATATGTCTGCAATTTGTTGTTCACTTGGAATAAAATGAAGTTCCACTGTACCTTTCATCACATGTTCCCTAATAAAGTGGTACTTGATATCAATGTGCTTGGTTCTTGAGTGCTGCACTGGATTTTCAGTAATGGCAATGGCACTTGTGTTGTCACAAAATATTGGAATTTTGTCAACAGTCATACCATAGTCAAATAACCGGTTCCTCATCCATAGTATTTGTGCACAGTAACTACCAGCTGCAATGTACTCAGCTTCAGCTGTTGATGTGGAAACAGAATTCTGCTTCTTGCTGAACCATGATACAAGCTTGTTCCCTAGAAATTGACAGGTGCCTGTTGTGCTTTTCCTGTCTATTTTGCAACCTGCATAATCTGCATCTGAGTAGCCAATTAGATCAAAACCAGACTCTCTAGGGTACCAAATTCCTAGATTTGGAGTTCCCTTGAGATATCTGAAAATTCTTTTAATAGCCACTAAGTGAGATTCTTTAGGGTCAGCTTGAAATCTAGCACAGAGACATGTAGAAAACATTATATCAGGTCTACTAGCAGTTAAATATAAAAGTGAGCCAACCATGCCTCT
Organism: Apium graveolens; assembly: GCF_009905375.1. Classification (NCBI taxonomy): domain Eukaryota; kingdom Viridiplantae; phylum Streptophyta; class Magnoliopsida; order Apiales; family Apiaceae; genus Apium; species Apium graveolens. The sequence goes on from NC_133657.1 coordinate 89,586,865, forward strand.
ATAACTTATAATATCCACAGACTTTTCAGCCTTGGTTAATTCAAGCTTAGTGGCAGTGGCCATGGGAGTTTTTGCAGGTGAACAATCCATTAAGTCAAACTTCTTTAAAAGATCATAAATATATTTAGTTTGACTAATGAAAATTCCACCACTAACTTGTTTAACTTGTAACCCAAGAAAGTAAGTTAGCTCTCCCATCATGCTCATTTCATATTTACTTTGCATTAATTTAGCAAACTTTTTACAAAGCTTATCATCTGTAGATCCAAATATAATATCATCTACATAAATTTGTACAAGTATCTTAGAGCCATTAACATTTCTAAAGAAGAGAGTTTTGTCAACAGTACCTCTTGTGAAATGATTATCTAGAAGGAACTTTGACAAAGTCTCATACCAGGCTCTAGGTGTTTGCTTTAGTCCATAGAGTGCTTTCAACAGATAATACACATGGTCTGGAAAATTTTGATCTTCAAAACCTGGAGGTTGGCTTACATAAACTTCTTCCTCCAATTCCCCATTTAGAAATGCACTCTTGACATCCATCTGATAGACTTTGAAATTGGCATTAGCTGCATAGGCTAGAAAGATTCTGATGGCTTCAAGTCTTGCAACTGGAGCAAATGTTTCATCAAAATCTATTCCCTCTTGTTGAGAATAGCCTTTAGCAACCAATCTGGCTTTATTCCTTATGACAATGCCGTTTTCATCCATCTTGTTTCTGAATACCCATTTTGTGTCAATGGAACTCTTGTTCTTTGGCTTGGGTACCAGCTTCCAAACTTTGTTTCTCTAAAATTGGTTCAGCTCTTCCTGCATAGCTAATATCCAATCTGGATCCATTAAGGCTTCTTCCACTTTCTTAGGTTCCTCCTGAGATAGAAAACTACTATACAGACATTCATTTTGAGTAGCTTTTCTTGTTTGCACTTTAGATGATGCATCACCAATGATCAGTTCAAAGGGATGATTCTTGGTCCATTTCCTTTGAGGTGGAAGATGTGCTCTAGATGAGGTGGCCTCAGTATTGTCGTGATGTGAGACAGAGTGTTGATCAGTTGAAACTCCCCCTGAGTTGTTGGTCCTTCGCAGGGAACTTGGAGTTCTATCAACTGATGATGTAAATCGATTATCCGTTGATGAACTATGATCAATGGATGCTTCATTATGTACTTCAACGGATGATGCATTATGTCTTTCAACGGATACTGCATTGCCTCTTTCAACGGATGCAGAATTCTGACTTTCAACGGATGCAGTATTTTGTGCATTATCCAAGGGCATATCTTGAATCCCTTTTGAAGTGTCATTTCCATCAATCTCCTCTTCACTATCATCACAATATATCTCAATGTTGTCAAATTTGAGTCTTTCATGGTGTCCCTCATCTGTTAGTCCATCAATCTTTTTATCATCAAACACAACATGCACAGATTCCATAACAATGTTGGTTCTTAGATTGTAGACCCTATAAGATTTTCCAGCTGAGTAACCAACAAATATCCCTTCATCAGCCTTTGCATCAAACTTCCCTTTATGGTCAGATTGATTTCTCAGTATAAAGCATTTACATCCAAAGACATGAAGAAAGTTTAGAGTTGGTTTTCTTCTCTTGAACAACTGATAAGGAGTCATGCCTTTAGCTTGATTGATCAAAGAAATATTCTGAGTGTAGCAGGCACAATTAACAGCTTCAGCCCAGAAATATGTTGGTAACTTTGATTCTTCAAGCATTGTTCTGGCAGCCTCAATTAAAGATCTGTTCTTTCTTTCAACTACCCCATTTTGCTGAGGTGTTCTTGGAGCTGAGAACTCATGCATGATTCCATTTTCTTCACAGAACAGCCTCATTGTCAAATTCTTGAACTCAGTTCCATTGTCACTCCTGATATTCCTAACCTTCAAGTCAGGATGATTATTGACTTGCCTGATGTGATTGATAATGATTTCACTTGATTCATCCTTTGATCCAAGAAAATAGACCCATGAAAACTTTGAGAAATCATCTACAATCACCAAGCAATATATTTTTCTTGCAATTGACAATACATTGACTGGTCCAAACAAATCCATATATATCAGCTGTAATGGTTCATCAATTGTTGTTTCAAGCTTCTTTTTGAATGATGCTTTCCTTTGTTTGCCTTTCTGACAAGCATCACACAAATCATCCCTTGAGAATTCAACAAGAGGAATTCCTCTAACTAAGTCCTTTTTGACTAGATCATTCATTGTCTTGAAATTCAAATGGGATAGCTTCTTGTGCCATAGCCAACTTTCAGCTGAACTTGCTTTGCTGAAGAGACAAGTAATAGATTCTGCATCTGTAGAGTTGAAGTCAGCTAAGTACACATTTCCTTTTCTAACTCCAGTTAGAACCACTTTGTTGTCTTTCTTACTGGTGACAACACAGGCTTCTGAATTGAAGGAAATTGTATTCCCTCTATCACATAGTTGACTAATGCTCAGTAAGTTGTGCTTGAGACCATCAACTAGTGCGACTTCATCAATTATGACATTCCTTGTTGAAATCAAGCCATATCCCATAGTAAACCCTTTGCTGTCATCTCCAAAGGTTATGCTAGGGCCAGCTCTCTCCTTAAACTCTGTGAGCAGGGAGAAATCTCCTGTCATGTGTCTTGAACAGCCACTGTCCAAGTACCATAGATTTCTTCTTTTTCCCTGCACATCATAAAATCAATCAAGTTGATTTTGGTACCCAAGTTTCCTTGGGTCCATTCTTGTTAGCCTTTCTCCTAGACTTCATTCCTCCTGCATCTTTAGACTTAGGTAACTTTGAGTCAACCTTGATCGTAGATGTAGTTGGTTGAGGTGTAGGGTTAGTCACAGAATCATTTAGCACATTTGGAATTTGATAAGGCATGGATTGTGCAAGCATGTTATTCCATATTGGCATATTGTATGGCATTTGAGGCATACTAAATGCAGCAAGATAAGGATTGTTAAAATATGGCATGTTTGCAAAATGTGCATAAGGATTCTGATGAGACATAACAGGCATAGCATGCAGAGGTGATGCAGACATATTAGGCATGGAAGAGGACACAGGTATGGGAGTTTTCTTAATAGATTTGCAATTAGCAGATAGATGATTAACACTACTACAATGCACACAGCTTTTTCTAGGAGCATACTTATCAGGTGTGTAATTGTTATGTTTGTTAACCCCTACCTTCCCATTTCTATTAGATTTCCTTTTAGTTTCCTTTTTATCCTCAACCACTTTGAGCCTATTCTTTAACTGTTCTAAGGTCATGTGTCCTATATTCACCTTACTGAAATCTTTGGATGTGCTTGCTTCTTCTTTGACAAAGTTCTTGGAAGTTGAACCAAACTTTTTGTTGAGTTTCTTTAGATTTTCACTTTTAGAAACATCTGCCTGTTTTAATTGAGGAACCTTCAACGGATGCTCCTTTTCTTTCTTCAACGGATAACTTTCATCATCCGTTGATTCCACATCCGTTGACAGCCCATCAATTAATTCCATTTTCTTTTTGTTTTTATTCCAGGCAGTCTCATAGAATGATTCAATTCCTTGGACCTTGGCAATTTGAGCATTAACATCCCTAGATGTCTTCCAGGCTTTAATCACCTCTTGCTCTCTCTCTAATTGATTAGAAAGTATTTCTACTTTCTTAACAGATTCAGCTAGTTCATTTTCAACAGATATACAATGTAGCTTAGTTTTCTCTAGGTCAATCAACTTATCTTCTAACACAACATTTCTATCACTTAAAAACAAATTGTTCTCTTTAATCCTACTATTTTCTTTAGCAAGAGATTTAAGAGACACACGCAAATGATACAGTTCAGTAGACATGTCATTAAAAGCATCATTGCACTCTTCTTTAGTAAGCTGAGTTAAATCAGTAGTGATTACCTGGTTGCTTGATGAACTAACTTCATTTTCCTCAGAATCAGCCATGAGAGCCAAGTTGACATATTCCACATTTTCATCCTCTTCTTCTCCATCAGCTGCCCAGTCTTTTTCTTGAGTAATGAAAGCCCTCTCCTTTTGCTTGAGCAGATCAAAATATTTCTTTTTGTAATCTACTTGGTCAAATTTCTTCTTTTCAGAAGTTGGTTTTCTGCACTCACTTGCAAAGTGTCCACTTGTACCACAATTGTAACACTTGAACTTGGTTTTGTCCACCATGTTCTTATGAGGTTTAGTGGCTCTAGTATTTTTCTTAAATTTCATCTTTGCAAATCTTCTGGACAGAAATGCAAGATGCTCATCAATACCATCAGAGTCATCTTGGCTGAAGTTGTCTTCATTCTCAGCAACTTGCTCCTTACCCTTGCTTGATTCTGATTTGCTTGTGCCATCTTTGGAGTTTGATGTAGATCTCACAGTTTCTTGTCTGCATTCTTTCTCATTTTCAGCTACCAAGGCAACTGAACCTCCTTTCTTTCTTCCCTTCTCCAATACATCATCCTGTTCCAGCTCTAGTTCATAAGTCTTCAAGATTCCATATAATCTTTCAAGAGTGAAGTCCTTATAATCTTGAGAGTTTCTCAAGGAGACAGTCATGGGTTTCCATTCCTTTGGCAAGGATCTTAAAAATTTAAGATTTGAATCCTTCACCTGGTACACTCTACCATACAGCTTCAGTCCATTCAACAGCTTTTGGAATCTATTGAATGTGTCATTTAAAGATTCATTTTCTTTAAAATGAAAATACTCATACTGTTGAATGAGAAGCTGCATTTTGTTTTCTTTTACTTGTTATGTACCTTCACACAGTAGCTGAACTGTGTCCCAAACCTCTTTGGCAGTTGTGCAATTTATCACATTATCAAACATATCCTTGTCAAGACCATTAAACAAAATGTTCATAGCCTTCTTATCCTTGTGGACTTCTTCTGTGTCTTCCATTGTCCATTCTGCTCTAGGTTTTGGAATGGATTGACCAACAACAATTGTGGCCGTAGCAACTGTGGCTACTTTGTGGGGAATGTGAGGACCATTCTCAATGCAGTTTACATAACCTTCATCTTGGGAGAGTAGATGAAGGTGCATTTTCACCTTCCAATGGTGATAACTGTCTTTGTCAAGAACTGGGATTTTTACTCCAATATCCTTCTTACTCATCTTTGTTAGTTTCCAAGATCTTTAAACTCTTTGTGTGTCAAGAGCTTGCTCTGATACCAATTGTTATTCCTAATGAACTAACAATGAGATTTACAGAAGGGGGGTTGAATGTAAATCTCAAAACTTTTTCAAGTTTTGAGCAGTTTCAAAGGCTATGTGTTTAAGATAAACAAGTGTATGAATTGCTTTAAGCTAATACAGACAGATATATATTCAAACACTAATGTAAAGAACACAACAGACCTTAAAAACTTTTCTGGTGGATTGTTGTTCCACCAGAGATGGTATTTCAGAAAATCTGTGATTCAAGAAGTTGATCACAGCTGCGTCCTAGTACAAACTAGATAATTTTTCTCTCAAGATTTTTCTAAACAGTTCTGGAAAAATTCATATCTAATTACTAGCTGCTACTTGGTTTATATATTACCAAGTTTACAAGTGAAGACAAAGATAAAAAGTACAATAATAAAATAAGTTCTCCACTTGTTTCTTCTCCATTTTACTCCAGTGTATTGTTGACTATTGCCTCTTTATACTAGAGTAGAACGGCTGCTTTTTCTGATGTTCCTGAAATAGGCTACCACATCTCAGTTGTCTCTGTCAACCCATGTGCCTCTATTTGTAGGTACAACTACCACTTGTCAACTGCTATCTAACAGAACATCCGTTGAAGCCTTCATCCGTTGATGGCTTCATCCGTTGATGTGTTAGCAGTTAAAGCTCTATCCGTTGATGCACTCATCCGTTGAAGGAAGTTATCCGTTGAAGCTTTAGAGACATCCGTTGAAGCTTTGTTTCTCATCCGTTGAAGGTCTTTAAGTTATCCGTTGACACCATTTCATTTATACAAAATTACAAGACATAAAATATTTACAATTGGCCTTCCTATCTGCATATCCTCCAGTAGTCAACATGACTTATAATTTCCCTCAACATTTAAGAATTATATCTCAAATTCAGAGACTGAAATGTGCTACAACACTAGACTTATTTCTAAGTAAAGCTACACCATCAACGGATAGCCAAAGTGGTCTTATCCGTTGAGGCTACAAACACTATTTTTCTACTTAAGTGTTTTGTTAAACATATCATCAAACTAATGCACATATATTCCTAACAGTTATGAGATCAAGGAATTATTATTGTGTGTTTGGTTCAGTGCCGAAATAAATCTGTTTAATTTTAAATATATTTTACAGCTCAATTTTGATTTTAATATTATGTGTATGTATATATTTTACATTAAAATTAGGTTCTTATACAATTTACAAATAAAAATATTATAAAAAGCGTATAAATAGTTAAATATAATTTAACCAATTAAATTGTAATTCAATATTTTTCAAGAATACCTGCTTGCACCCACATGAATTTTAATATGTTTTGTATTAATAATATTAAAATTCCATATATTCTTTTTATTAATAAAAATAAATTTTAATATAGAAAAATATATGTTTGCTAATATTTCGAGTGTGATCTTTCAATTGTATCTTGAAAATAAATGATAGAAAGTTTAGATATTGTTGATATGACTCGAAACTTGAACATATAAGATGTTCTTGTTTATTACTTTAAAATCTAAATATTGTTTTTGTTAACGAACAAGAATTTTTTTTATTAAATATTGAATTTCAGCCACAACAAATTTCTGAATTGTCAACTATAATCTGGTTGTTAAAAAAAAGCAAGTAAAAAAATATTTTATTTTCAGATTACTTGACACATAAAATATCTAAATTTTTTAATATAAAAATATTACATTAACATCTCGAACAATTCAATTCAACCATGAAACTAATAATATCAGAATTGACCTGTACATAAATGTGATATATGTGATGTACGGTTAGAGTTCCATATTCCTTTGGCCCATAATGGGTGTTTGGGCCGATGTCAAACAAAGTTGGGTCGACCGAAAGAAGTTCAGCCCATTCAAGAAAACCGTGGACCCGCCCAAGCAAGGTGGAGACGTGGTCCTCTTGGCCACAACGTCCACTTCGCTCTATTATCGGAACCTGCCAATGACTCCGGGAAGGAACGTTAACAATTCAGATTATATACACGATGATATTCATTCATTAACACACACAATCTTTGTTATAAAAGACATGCATGTACTTAATATAACTAAGACAATTTGTTAACCCTAAGTAAGTTATATTGTTATCTAAATTTATATTTTGTACTTGTAATACTTAAAGTCTGTAAAAATACAAAGGAGCAGACTGGAGTCTTTTTCCTAAAATAGTATCAAGCCTAAGGATTCTATCTGGAAGAAGATCAGGAAGATCATGCCTCAGAAAATTTTGAAGAAGTTTGGAGTTGAATAAATCTGTTTGGAGAAAAATATTCTAAGTCAAGATCTCTACAAGTCACAGATTTAATGTTATAGAGAAGTCATTCGAGAACTCCAGAGAGTACCGAAGGATGAGCAATATATACTCGACGGATGAGCAATATCTACTCGACGGATGAGCTATATATCTATTCGATGGATGAGCAACATCTACTCGATGGATGAGCAACATCTACTCGACGGATGAGCTATATATCTACTCGACAGATGAACAATATCCACCGGGAGTAGAGAAGTCAGGAAAGCTACTCGAGAACTCAAGAAGATATCGACAAGCAAATTTTAAAGAACTGAAGATTAGAGATATCGACAAGTCATTCCTTCACTAGAGAACTCAGAGTTATCGATAAGTCATAGTGAAGATGGGAAGACTAGAGATCTCGACAAGCTGAAGACCTCTACAAGTCAAACTCAATATAGAATGCTAGAGATCACGATAAGCCTATGTACTTATCGAGATGTCAAGTGTTCTATTAATTCAAACTGGAGATCTCGAAGTACAGTCTCAAAGTACAGAATTGCAGATCAGTTCAATATCCAAGATAAACAATCAACAAACAATCCAACAGCTGGATTGACAAGTCTACAAAAAGTAGTTTGAAGAGTGTGCAAGATCAATGGCAAAGATTAACTGACAGAGGAAGATTAAAGTAAACACGGGATGCTAAAGATATGCTAAGCCAGAAATGGAAGATTTGCTTTTCTATAAATAGAAATGATAAGTGACAGTTTAGAAAAGCTAATAGCATGTTTATTATCCACTGTGTAAACCAACAATTAATTGAGTTATAAAGTTAACGCTGGTCCTCTAGTTAGAAGTAACAATTTAGATCAAATCTCTTGTATCACTCTAAAGAAGAAGCTGAGCTTTTTAACATCAAAGAGCTTAGAAATTTTATAGCAAAACAGTCTTAATTTTTAATATAAAAATTAAGTGAGTTTTGAAGATCTATGTTCTTTATTTTCTGCAAGTTTAAATTCTGCATGAACACTTTTCTATACAAGATTTAATTTACTTTGTTCAACCATTAACTTTCAAGAAAAGCCTAAAATCAGAAAAACATATTCACCGCCCCCTCTGTGTGTGATTCATTACCTAACAAGTGGTATCAGAGCAAAATCTGAAAGTAAACAGATTCAAGATCTTGGAAGAATGAATACACAGAAAATCAGTAGCATCAAAATTCCTACCTTTGACAAAGCTAACTACACTCTTTGGAAAAAGAAAATGATGTTGTTTATCAAGATGGCCAATCCATTATATATTCAGATACTCAAGAATGGACCCATCATTTCTATGGTAAGAGTTGAGGAATCTACAGATGGAGACATGTTCATACCAGCTCATTATGCTCCAAAAGATCCTGCTGAGTATTTTGATCTTGAAAAGGAGAAAGTTTCCCTGGATAGCAGCTTGCAAATGATATTGATTGAGTCACTTCATAATGGGATGTACAACAATATTGTCAACTGTGACACTGCCAAGCAGATATGGGAAAAGATTGAGATACTATGTGAAGGAACTGAGGAGGTTAGATCTAATCAAAGAAGGATACTGATTTCACAGTATGAGGGTTTCATGGCTAAGCCGAAGGAAAACATTACTGATGTGTTTGAAAGATTCAATAAGCTGATAAATGACTTGCAGCTTCATGACAAATACTATGAAGCTGAAGAGGTGAATCTAAAGTTCTTGATTACTCTCCCTGAGCATTTGGAACAGAAAATCTCAGCAATCAGGGAAGGGAGAGACTTGAGCAGAATAACTCCGGAAGGTCTATATAGAATTCTCAAAACATATGAACTAGAGATGATTTAAAGGCAATCGTTGAGGTCTGGTCAAGGACATGTTGTGGATGGCTCAAGTGCTTTAATTGTAAATGAAAGCCACTCCTTCAATGATGAACTAAGATCCCAAACTTCAGTTGCCTCAATAAGTGAGCAGAGAACAAATGATTCACAGGAGCAATCATACTAGAGTTGGAAAAGGATGAGTTCTACACTCTTGAAGAACTGGATGAGCTAGATCAGTCAATGGACTATCTAGCTAGAAAATTCTCTAACATTAGAGTAAAAAAGCCAAGGTACTTCAGAAATAAAGGACAATCCTTCAACAAAGATAACAGCTGGAAAGAGAAAGGGAAGTACAATTCTGACAACAAGAGTGGTTACAAAACTGGATATATTGACAGATCTAATGTAAGGTCCTTCAATTGTGATGAACTGGGCCACTTTGCTAAAGAATGCAGGAAACCCAAGAAGGCAAAGAAAGACAAAGTTTATATTGAACTGGAAGCAAAGTATGAAGCTCTTCTGAAAAAGCAACAGAGCAAAGCTTACATTGCGGAGGGAAAAAGTTGGGATGATTCAGATAATGATGAAGATGAGGAAGTTGGAAACTATGCTCTAATGGCCTTGGAGCAAAGTGAATCATCCTCATCAAAAGCACAGACACCAACTCTTACCATTATTGATTTAAACGTGAATCAATACAAAAAACTGTTGAAAAGATGAGCACATAAATGTTTCACATTCACACAAGCATGGTTGCTACTAATGAAGAAGTTAGCAGATTAACAAAGATAAATAAGAAGCTCGAGAGTGAGAAGCAAGAAACTGAATTGTTGCTAGTTGTGCTTGAAGCTTTAAAATAAGAAAATGCTTATCTCAAGAACAAGCTCAAGTGTGCAAATGAAATTGAAGTAGTGTTAAGGGAGAAGCTAGAAAAGAATGAAGTAAAGATGAAATCTTTCAGAAATGCATTTGAACTGGTCGGACAGTATCATGAGAAGAATAAGTCATTTACAAACATTGCTATTGGCCTTGACTATGATGACATGAGTGACAAAAAGAAAACTGTGGGTGACGAAGGGAAGGCAAAGAAGAATGAGAATGCTCCAACCTTTTTGAAAGAGGTTAATGCACCTATATTCAAAGCATGTGTAGTCAACTTCAGTGAAGAAGAATTGATTATCAAGCAAGAAATTGTTGATGAAGATAAAGAGAAGAAAATTGAAAAATCAGTTATGTCTTCCAATACTGAAGAGAAACTTATGAACAAACAAAGTCCCAAGACTCCTATTCAAGAAACCAAAACTGAAGATTCAAGAAAGAGAAAGAAAAATAGAAATGGGAAAATAGGGATAAATAAAAGCAATAATTTTGCTTATATTGCAAATGCTCCTAGAAAGAAGTGTGAAAAATGTGGCTCTTCAAATCATAACTTACCTTTGTAAAAAGGTTGTTAGCAAGCCAGCTAAAGGAACTTGCAAATACAATGAAACAAATTTTAATGATCCATATTCATTTTGTGACAAGTTTGACTGCATTCCTTGCAACATGAAGGTAATGAAGAGTTACCACAAACTGAGAGTAGACCTTAAAGAATCAAGAAATGAGTCTACATCAGAAGGAAAACATGCACAAAAATCACTGAATTTTGTTTCTTCTAAAATTACACATTCTACTTCTCTTAAAAAAGTTACCAAGAAGAAAGTACTCAACACTGCTTGGGTTTCCAAACACACTTAAGACTCATTGTGTGCAGGGCAAGTGAAGAAAGTCATCTGGATCATAGACAGTGGATGTTCCAGGCATATGACTGGTGGTAAAGCCATGTTATCACAGTTTAAGGAGAAAGTTGGCCCATTGGTGACCTTTGGAGACAACAACAAAGGATTCAAAATGGAATATGGCAAGATTGTTCTGAAAATGTTGTTTTTGAATAATGTAGCACCGATAGCTGATCTTGAAGTGAGTTCTCAGAATTAGCATTTTGAAGACAATGGTCTCAAGTCTTATTCAACAAAAAGAATGCACTATTATCAGGAAGAAAACTAGTGAAGTTGCTCTGAAAGGAGTAAGGAAAGGAAGCTTGTTTGTTGAAGATTTTGACTCGACAAATAAGGATGGTATTTGTTGCTTCTACGCCAAGATATCAGGAGAAATAAACAAGCTATGGCTTAAAAATCTGTTTCACTTGATTTTCAAGAAAATTAACACCTTGTCAAAAAGGAGTTGGTAAGAGACATGCCTAAGATGGAGCTTGCTCAAGTTGAAGTCAGTGAAGTTTGCCAGACTAAGGTAATGAAGAAACTACTCAACAGGAGAATCATGGAAATGGAAGCTCATCTCATTCACCTGAGTTTGATTGCACAACCTCAGGGGGAGAAAGAGGGTCTTCAGATACTGAAAAGAAGCTTAACTTGGGATTATGGTATCCCAAGGGAATCAGTTCTGGAGCTGTTGGTCTCGTAGATACAGATTTTGCTAGTTGGAGGGCTGACAAAAAGAGTTACAGTGGAAGGTGTCAACTTTGTCTTTCAAAGACATGTATCCTGATATTGCATTAAGCTCATTTTTTTTGTACCAACAGAAAAACAATTAGCTGACATTTTTACTTAACCTTTGGATGAAGCAACTTTCACTAGATTCGTAAGTGAAATTGGAACGCTTAATTCTTCATCCTAAGGCAAGAACTCAGCTAATATTTTGCAGTAGATTAATCTCCAGTAAATCAAAATTAATTTGATTAAGTTGGAAATTAACTGAAATATGAATTATAAATATTTCAGAAATATATGCATATTTGTTTTTCAAATTCAATTAACTTGGAATTTTTCAAATTTTGAGTAAACTGCCTGGTTGTTAGTTTACATTCTTAATATGTAAAATTAACACAAGGCAGAATTATAAAAACCAAAAGTATTTAGAGAACTGAGTTCTCGATAAGTATAAATTGACTTCTCGACAAGTCATTTTAGGACTTCTCGAGTGAGTCCTCGATAAGTCAATTTACTGACTTCTCGAGTGACTTCTCGATAGGTTTAAAATGACTTATCGATAAGTCCTTGTAGAGTTCTCTAATAGTGTTCATTCATAGAGTTCTCTACAAGTACAATTCTTGACTTATCAAAAATTCAGAACTGGGATAATTTAAATTGATAAATTATTTTGGTAAAATACTTTTGGAAAATTTATTCTAATTTTATTTTGAATTTATTTAAGTAAAAGTAAGAATTAGTTCAGTCCAATTTTTGGACAAACTGGGTATTTATTTAACATTTCGATAAGTCAAGTTTGAGTTCTCTATAAGAGTAATTTAAAATGACTTCTCGACATGTACTTCACTTCTCTAAATGACTTCTCGATAGACAAACTCCAAATATCTATTTTGAGTTCTCGACAAGTCATCTTCTTTTACTATAAATACCCAGACTTCTTGACACATACTCTTACTCACAGCTTTCGAGATCTAAAGTGACTTAGCTTTCAATCCAAAACCGTTTTCTCTCTCATTTTTCATCCTTTCTCAGAAATTTTTCTTACCCATTTATTCTCATCAATCAACTATGGCCCAAAATGTTGCTAGGACATCTATCCCGGAGAAAGGAACCAACTATCTTGCTTTCACTAATACAATTCAAGCTCCTGATAGTTTCAAGGGGTTTGTGAAGCTGCTGTCTGAATCCTATCTTGCAGGTGTTTTGACTACAAATCCAGTACTGTATCTAGATGTGCTGCATGAATTCTGGACTACAGCTGTAGTGAGGACTGATGTTAATAACAACTCTCTCTCTCTCTCTGGTGGTGACATGCACAATTGGATGCCAACGAATAGAATTCAATGACCAAGATGTGAATAGAGCTTTGGGGCTGCCAACTGAGAATCTGGTGGAGGTACCAACTCCTGATCAGCTGACTGAGTTCATGGACTTCATCAATTATGGTGGGAGAATCAACCTGTCAAGCTTACACAGAACCAATCTAAGGAAGAAGTGGTCATTCATCTTTGACTCTGTAGTAAGGGCCTTTACTTGCATAAAAACAGGATATGACAATATCTCAAGTGTTGTGCAAAAGCTGGTGTATTCAATTGCCCACAACAAACACCTGAATGTTGGTCTACTGATCCTGGAAGAACTTGCAACCATGCTGATTATGCCTCTGACAGCTAGAGTTAAGGAAATTTTCTTTCCTAGATTTATTATGTCCACTTTAAATAATAAAGTAGCTGACATACACCTACTGAATGGTATAGATAGTACTAAAATTGGAAACTGTAAGCAAGTTTCCAAAATAATATTTAGCTCACTTACTACAAAAAATAAGGTGAATGTAAGTCTGAAAATCACTCCATTTATGATGGAGAGATTTAGGACTTATCCTTATCATATGCCTGACATGAGATCTAATGCACAATCTAGTACATATATGATTTATGAACCTGTAGAAGCACAAACACAGGATTACCAACATGGATCTTCCCAAGCTGCAATCATTCTTTCACAACCTTTAGAAGCTAGGAAACCAACTACCTCATCTTCCCAAAAAGGTGAGGTCAGTAAAATGAAGAGAAAGAGGATAAACCTAGCTGTGATAACTGAGAGTGGTGAGGAGAGAGCTGAAAAAAGAACCACCTCTGGTCAAAAGATCCAAAAGGAGTAAACAAACTGAGCTGACCACTCTATCCTCCTCTACATCCTCTCAACAGGATGCAGTTGTAAAAAAAACCAGGAGTGAGTCTGCACAGCCTTCACAAGAAGCAATTCAAGTGTATGGTAGGAGAAATAAGGAAGGCACACATTGTGAGAGCACATCAATTGAAACTCCCTCATCTATTCAGGGGGAGCTGCCAACACTCACAACTGAGCAACAATCTCTTCTATCTAATATTTCTTCTATTCCAATTCCACTTGAATCCATTTCTCAAGTGCACCAAAAATCAAGTGACTTAGCTCAAGAAGCTTTGCTCACCACCCAGACACCTCATTTAAATGGTGAGAGGCTACATGCTGGGGTAGACCTTGATGACACCATCACAAATATGGGGGATTCATCAGTCTTTACTAAAGACCCCATGGATACCTCTAATGCACCTTCATGTGCAAAACAGTCTTCACAGACTGAAAGGTTTGAGGGTAGTACTCCTGAGGGGGAGCTATCTAAATCCTCTCCAATTCAATTGGAGGTTCCTTATGAAAGAACAACTCCCTTTATAACCCTAGCAAAAATTGCCTCTGCAGTTGAAGCTAGGAGTACACTTGCCCATGATCCTGTCATAGGGGAGGCAAGCATAGCACATTCAAGTGCCAGTGTGTTGCAAGACACACAAGGGTTTGAAGCTGGTGCACATGATAGTAACCCAGTCAAATCCCCTTCAATTCAATTGGAGGTTCCCACTACAAGTGGAGGACAACACACTATCAAAACCACAGAGCAATATGTGAGTCAAACTGTGATCTTAGTCACAGGAGTTTCTGATGAACCATCAACCTCTCAACCTCAACAACCTCACATACTCTCTCAGTGGCTACAAGAATCTGCCTCTCAACTAACTTCTTTAGATGATCTACTAGTAGAGCAGATCTCTGGACTGACCAACATCTCACAGCATCTTCTAACTTCAGACATGAGCAACCAAGACTATCAAGCTATCATGCTTGATTACAATGAAGAGGTTGAGGAGCAAAAGGAGAAAATTGTCAATGATGCTGAACCAGATGAGAATGTGGATGCATGGCTGTCTGATGACTTTGCCTTAGAGATGAATCAAGTTCTAGCCAGATTTCAAGAATAATATGTTACTATTCTGAGCAACAATGCAAGAGACTTGAATCCAGAAGCTGTCTATGATGCCATTACAGATGTATACAAAGCTCAGCTCAAAGCATTTCATCTGTTTGGAAAGGCTCTTGAAATCAAACTTACTGGCCATGAAGACAGGATCAGGAAACTGGTCAATGAAAAAATGGACAAGATCATACCATCTCAAGAGCAGATCTCTTCTAAATTCAAACATTTTTCTGAGCAAATGACCAGGATGGATCTTGCCTCCATTGAGAAGGAAGTCAAAAACCTCAAACAATCATTCATCAATCTCCATGAAATGATCCAGAAACAAATTACTCACTCAAATGAGACCAAGGTTCAGCTGGATCAACTTCACCAGAGCAGATTTAAACCCTCAGCTTTGCTAATGGAAGGGATCAAAGAGGCTATAGAAGAACACTTTGGCATGTCTAGCAGCTCTTATCAGCGTGGATCCACTTTAACAAATCTATAAATTCAGTCTCTACAGGGTCAATTCACAGCATTGTAAAACTCCAACTCCTCTCTCACTACACAAGTTGAGGCTTTGACATCTTTTGTCAAAAGCCAAACAACAGATATCCAAACTCTGGTGGATTCCCATAAGCATCTTCAAATACAGAATTCTATAGCTTAAGGAGCCATCATGGGTAAACTCAACATACCACTACCTTCTTTGCCTGAACAAGTAAGGCCTGAAATCCCTACTCCCCTTCTCATAACTGTCAACAAGACTAAGGGGGAGATAGAGGCTAGGTTGGCACAATCAAGGTCATCTCAACTTCAAGTTCAGGGTGCTAGAAAGAAAACTAAAGAAGTTGATCTTGATAAAGAGAGACTTATTAGGTATGCTGAAGGACCTAGTTTGAGCAAAGAGTTTTAAGAACTACTCAATGCCTTAAAAGCTTCTCTCAACAACAATCATTTCACATATAAAAAGGCCCTGGAAAAGACAATCAGTTTCATAAGAGTGATCAAAGTCAACAAGGATAACTTTCTAGAAGACATGATAATGGTTAATACAAATGACTCAGGGACATACTAATGTATGCAGGTGTCCCTCAATTGCCTTGTCTCAAGGAGGGCATCTGAGTTAGATATCTTTATCAGCAAAGTTAGAGTTATAAATCGTGAAGATACCAAGCTACTAACTGCACTGAAAGATGCTCATGTAGCTATCTTTCCAGAAGCATATCTTCAGCCAAGCAAGGGTATAACATATATCTATCCAATCACTAAATAATTCAGATTTTTCAATATCCCTAAACAATGTGTCAAGATCAATGAGAAGCTTATCATGATCCTAGGAACTAGCTTAAAAGCTAAGAAAAATAAGAACTATGATGATTTGGAAATGATAAAGCTACTAAGGAGATATCTGGACAATACAGAAGTCAACTTGCCCAAAACTCAGTTCAACAATGATGACTTGGATGATGATGAGCACAAGAAGAGTGATCAGAATCCTTCTGGCTCAAATCCGAGTCAGTCTAGTAAGCCATCTGGTAGTAAGGGTGGAGAGAAGAAGAAGGAAGATGACAAAAAAGATGAAGAGAAGAAGAGAAGAGGGGAGAGGAAGAGAAGAAAACCTCATAATGATTCAGGAACTCAAACAACCCTAAAAATCCAAATACAACCATCTCAAACCTTAGCTCAACCCACAACATCAACTATCTCTAACATCAAACCTTCCCAAACATCTAAATCAAAATTTCTTTACAGACAAACTGCCAACTCCTTCTTAAAAATTCCAATCACCTCAAGCCTCACAAATCTCAAGAAAATAACAACCCTACCTTTAGCCAAACCTTCACTAAAATTTAAGCTCAAATCTATTGGGAGAAAGCCTAAGAAAGTCAAGCCTGTAAAGGAAGTGGAAGTCACTGAAAGGGCCATCTGTAATTGCTTTAAAGAATCTGACTTTCTACCTCTAAATTGGTGCACCTCAGATGAAGACCATTTCCAACATCCAGCTGAGGAAATTGTTAAAATCTAGGTTGTATCCCTGAGAGAAGTTAGAGTCTATTTTAAGGATGGTACATTCACTCTTCTAAACAAAAACTTAATGGATTATTTGACTCCTGCAGAAATTAAGAGAGTGTTAAGTTTGTTAAAAGGCAAGGACACTATTACAAGGACTTGAAGATCATCTTTGGCTGAATGGTTGATTGAAAGGGAGGAAACAAAGAAAAGAGATAAGGCTAAAGCTGAAGCTGAAGAAAGAAGAAGGAAACGTGATGAAGAAATAGGTATGTTTATAAAAAGATCAGAAGAGTTGAAAGCAAAAGGAATGAGCAGAATTTCTATAGATGGTAGATTTCTAAACATCAAAGTTGGTGGATTCTCAAGATTTAGCTTAGAGTATCTGGACAAGGGTTACCCTAAGGCATCAAGGCAAAAACATGTAGAAGCTCTAAGTGGAACACTCATCATAGAAGAACTTGAAATTCTTGATCAGTTGAAGGATAAACTTAGAGAAGAAGCAGATGTAAAAACTGTCTTTACCTGACACTTGTAATCTTGGAACCTGGTGAATCTTATGTTGTAGAAGTTGTAATTCTATCAAACTTTATGTTTTAATTTTATCTTCCATTAGTTTTAAACTTGGGGTAAGTCTTGTTAACATGCATGAATTTGTGTGAAGCAATCTTCTCACAAATCGGGGGAGATTATTGTAAAAGACATTCCTGTACTTTAACAAGACTAAGATAATTTGTTAACCCTAAGTAAGTTGTATTGTTATCTAAATTTGTATTTTGTACTTGTAACACTTAAAGTCTGTAAAAATGCAAAGGAGCAGACTGGAGTCTTTTTCCTTAAACAGTATCAAGTCTAAGGATTCTATCTGGAAGAAGATCAAGAAGATCATGCTTCAGAAGAATTTTGAAGAAGCTTGCAGTTGAATAAATCTGTTTGGAGAAAAATATTCTAAGTCAAGATCTCTACAAGTCACAGATTTAATGTTATAGAGAAGTCATTCGAGAACTTCAGAGAGTACCGACGGATGAGCAATATCTACTCGATGGATGAGTAATATCTACTCGACGGATGAGCTATATATCTATTAGATGGATGAGCAACATCTACTCGATGGATGAGTAACATCTACTCGACGGATGGGCTATATATCTACTCGACGGATGAGCAATATCCACCGGGAGTGGAGAAGTCAGGAAAGCTACTCGAGAACTCAAGAAGATATCGACAAGCCAATTTTAAAGAACTGAAGATTGGAGATATCGACAAGTCATTCCTTCACTAGAGAACTCATAGTTATCGATAAGTCATAGTGAAGATGTGAAGACTAGAGATCTCGACAAGCTGAAGACCTCTACAATTCAAACTCAATATGGAATGCTAGAGATCTCGATAAACCTATGTACTTATCGAGATATCAAGTGTTCTATTAATTCAAAGTGGAGATCTCGAAGTACAGTCTCAAAGTACAGAATTGCAGATCAGTTCAATATCCAAGATAAACAATCAACAAATAATCCAACAGCTGGATTGGCAAGTCTACAAAAAGCAGCTTGAAGAGTGTGCAAGATCAATGGCAAAGATTAACTGACAGAGGAAGATTAAAGTAAACACGAGATGCTAAAGATATTCTATGCCAGAAATAGAAGATTTGCTTTTCTATAAATAGAAATGACAAGTTACAGTTTAGAAAAGCTAATAGCATGTTTATTATCCACTGTGTAAACCAGCAGTTAACTGAGTTATAAAGTTAACACTGGTCCTCTAGTTAGAAGTAACAATTTGGATCAAATCTCTTGTATCACTCTCAAGGAGAAGCTGAGCTCTTTAATATCAAAGAGCTTAGAAATTTTGTAGCAAAACAGTCTTAATTTTTAATATAAAAATTAAGTGAGTTTTGAAGACCTATGTTCTTTATTTTCTGCAAGTTTAAATTCTGCATGAACACTTTTCTATACAAGATTTAATTTACTTTGTTCAACCATTAACTTTCAAGAAAAGCCTAAAATCAGAACAACACATTCACCCCCCCCCCTCTGTGTGTGATTCATTACCTAACAATCTTCACTCAGACTATCTTGTATTTTAATTACTCACCTGAAACTAGTTTACTTATTCTCACACCGGAGGTGAATCGGGGAACCTCCCTCGCATAGTCGCATTTTTGTCTTTGCAAGCTGAAGTCAATTTATTGGGACGAAGACTGGACACAGCAGAAAACTGGTTCCAACATTTGGTGCCTTCTGTGGAAATATAAGATTAAGTCCTGAGATCAGAGACGAGGACAAATAGCAATGATGAGCAGGGCCCTCCGAGGTTCACCGGTCAGATAACTAATACTACAAAATAACCTTTAATTAACCCCCGAGGAATCTGATACCTATCATAAAAAATTTCTATATCCATTTTCCTTAATTGGGTGAGTTTTTTGGCTACCGAAAACAGTTTAATATTGTTGAAGTGGGCCGAACCACTCGGTGTCAGGAGGATAATCGAAGGCCCTGCTTCGTCTGTAGACCGATCCATGTTCCTGCATCCGGGAATGAGGAAATGTTAGCCGTGTACTCGGATCGACCATATAAAAATAAAAGAAGAACATAGAAAAGGCCGAGTACAACAGGTCAGATCGGTCCGAAAGAGGGAATAGAGAAAAGATATTTATAGAGGGCTAAGACAGTGGCACAATAACTTTTGGTTGAAGCGCGACTCTTTGTGGTTACATGGGTGTAACAGCTTGTGGTGGAGGCATGACTCCTTGAGTTTGTGTTGATGCAACAACCTGCGATGGAGGTATGACCCCTTGTGGTTGCGTTGGCTCAACAACTTATGATTGCGGCCATGCGACATTCTGAGTATTGATATTTTGTCAATCTGCCGACCATTGATATTTTTCTTGTTTTTTATTTCACCATTTTGGATGCGTAGATCTCTACTCTTCAATTGTTTCTGATATATGAGTCCTTGAGTATCGCTTTTACTTCTCTAGATGCTGCTCCTTCGATCATCATCTTGAGGGTCTTTTCCCTTCCTTCTACATTCAAAGCTTCTTTTGGTTCTTTCCAAGGAAATGTATTTGTTGCTGCGAGGCCTTTCTTCCCTTGTAAGGGGTGTATTGGTTCTTTCATTAGTCCTTATCTCATGTTGATCATTCTTTTACATTTCCACAATCAACTTCTTTAGATCCTCGTCACTCAATTGGATGCCAAGACTTTTCTTCAAACAAGACAGTCTCATTTGTTGTTTTTCAATCTCAAAGTCATCGCGGCGGATCTCGCTATGAGTACGTCTGAGCGATGTGCATGGGGGATTATCATCCGTTCTTGATTTGGCTCCGGACGGAGCTGTTGTTCATTATCTGGGATTTCCACAATCGGAACATCCTCAGTGTATTCCAAGTGACGGGGTGTTACCCCTGAAAGCGTTTGTCGTGGGATACACAACGTTTCTTATTTTGCTCTTCATAATTCTTCTTGAATTTCTCTTGAGCAGAGGTTCTCTTGGAGCGATACTTGTGTCAATAACGTTCATCCTTCTTCTTCTCGCTTTTTTTAATGGAGCTTAGTTTTTCTCCAAAGCGATTTAGCATATCGCCCATATGATAGAGTTGTTCCATTATATTGGTGTTGCTGATGAGTACTGGTGGTGTTTCGCTAACTAGCGGAGTTCCACGCATATCGTAGCGTCCATCCTCATGTTGATCTTGATCATAGCGTCCATCTTCATGCTGCTTGAAGCGTCATCTCTATGTTGATCTTGATCATAGTGTCCATCTTCATGGTGCTTGAAGCGTCCATCTTTATGTTGATCTTGATCATAGCGTCCATATTCATGCTACTTGAAGCATCCATCTTCATGTTGATCTTGCGTGTAGCGTTCACCATCAGAGTCGTAGCCGTTGTTGCAAGAGTTTTCACCATTGAAGACATTCTTTCCTCCTAAGATTTGATTTGATTCAAGCCCCTCCTTTTAAAGCCAATTTGTTAACGGAGGAATTTAGTTAACAAAGATTTGTGCTTAAGAAACGGCTGAGATTGCTAGGGTTTATGTTTTCCTTTTCAGAGCTCCCAAACACGTGCCTTCACAAGGTGCCTACGTACCTCATTTTATAGAAGATCAAGCCGGGCGTAGTTCTTGGGGAACAAGGAACCTAGATGGACTTGGTTTTTCATTTCGTGGCCTAACAGGAGTTGTCGAACCAACTTCATATTATAACTCGAACATTGATTTACTTTAGGAGTGCCCGACGATGCGACCTAGTCACAAAGGCCGAAGGCTCAGTTACGACTTCGGGACTTCACGGACAAGGAAACTCCCTAGCCGAAGAATATCCCCATTCGCTACCGCTACTTCTGTCGATCGTAACCGCAGGTATAGTCATGACTTACCACAAATGCTAAATCGCATCCTTTCCCCCCGATGAGGATAACCCACCAGACTACAAGACAAGTGATCCCAAGCTTAGAAGTGCAAAGTGCGAGATAACCCCAAAATCTCTCGTCGAGGACAACTCACCGAATACGGGGACAGGGCTCCCAAAGCACACACTAGATATTTACGACTGTTCCCCTACGAGGACAACCCGCAAGACTACATAACGACGCCTTTGATATATTTTCCGGGATGAAGGGCTCCCGGAGGGCCGTTTTCCTTCACGGGGCGCCCCCTGCGAAGGGTTGGAGATCTCCGGAGTCCTCCCTCATGCTTAAGGCGTGCCCTAAGCATAGAGAGGTTCCCCGGGGGCTCCTCGTCTCTTCTTATACGATTCTTATGCTTTGTTTACTTCCCATTTTAATTGTGGGGGCAACCTTCTCGCTAACTCTTTCTTATCATCTCACTGGTGTTGCGGAGCATCCATCCCGTGCGGTCGTATAGCACGAGGTGCGCCCTATAGGGGTCCGGGGACATTTCCCCAGAGCCCGGGTCATTCTTCATTTCTTGATCGCTTTGCTCCTTCTTCCTTGACTTAAGATCATCCTTCATAGGCTCCTTATCTATACTTGTTCTTCGTCGTCTTCTTCTATCAAAGCGACCGTCTTGGTACCATCATCGTAGTAGTCGTCGCACACTTCCTCCACCATGGTCGTCGTAATCTTCCATCGTAATGATCATTGTAGACCCTTATTTATAACTTCACCAATCGTCGTTGTAACTTCTCATCGTCAATAGTCGTCGTAAGCGATTCCCATATAGGGAGCGCCTTATAGGGGGGGCCTTATAAGGGGGCGCCTTAGGCTCCGCAGACATGTTCTCCAGAGCTTGTTCGTCCTATTTCTCGGCGGTGATCCGACCCATTTTCTTAAAAATCTGATAAATTACCCATAACAATTTTATGGTATAACACTCGTTAACCAAGCTCGAATACTCCCATCCGAACACCTTCTTGGAACAGGCTGCATGCAGCTCAATGGACAACTAACTTTACATCCATTTCCTTGTTATTCAAGATTAATAGACCTCATTTCATTGGCCTTCTAACACCTTCTCCGTGCCGTGATTTGTTAATATATATAGATTTTATTCAGTGGCGAACTAAAAGCTGGGCCGAGGTTGGCTCCAACCCAGATAAAAATTTCCTAGCCCAATTTACATGCAAGGTCCAAGCATCAGCAGCCCCGGTAAAGAATATCTTTGACCATATTTATTAGCCATCATCAGTGTTATAAAAATCGAAAATCGTACTAAATCGGTGGAGCTACCGATTTACGATTTATCGGAAATCGGGGATTTATCGGAATAATAAATCGGAATAAAATCGGATGTATTTTAATATTTTTTAAAATTATATATAGGTTAAATATATTACAGGGTTAGATGGTATAAAATTAATAAGTATAATTGAGCCTTCAAAATGCTACATGTACGGTTGGACAATACATGATGTACTATACTACTCAAAAGTAAACTAGTTGTACTGCTTTTCACATAACTCACAAGGTTTACACTTCATTGATATACATGCTTTTTTTATTAAACAATAGTATGAGTTAGCATCTTCTTCCTTCTTCCTCCTCCATTACTGCACTTCTTCTTCTTCTTTTTTCTTGACAAACGTTAACTTCTTCTCAATTTTTTTTCTTCTTTTCATCCAACTCACCAAGAATGTCATTCAATCACTTCATAATCTTCTTCGATTTCATCGAAAGTTGACCCGATTTTCAACGATTTTGACCAATTTACCGGAAAACATTTTTTCCGGCGACTTTCCGTTACCAGATCGGCAACTGTCCGATTAGCAATTTTTCGGCCGATTTATCGGGTAAATCGCCGATTTTTAGAAGCATGGCCATCATGTATATAGTCTAGCCCAACAGTTAATTATATACCCAAATAATTAATTAGGTCTCCTTACTTTGTTAGTTTGTCAACTGGTCTTTTTTGTTGCACGCTGTTAAATCTACCAACTTGGTTTCTTCCTTTAAATTATATCGACCAAAACTGATTATTTGATTAATGGTTTAGCTTTGATTTTTGGAAAAAATTGACTAATTTACTTGAATTAATTAGATTGATTCCTTTGACAAGACTTCAAAAAAAAAACTAATATGTTGTGCTCCCATGTACTTAAAAGTTTATATCTTTATCTTTTTTCTTAATTTGTTATTTAAATAAAAAGTTATTATAATTTTGCATCTAATATTTTTCCCTTTTTTATTTTTCCTTATTATTTTTTCTATTCTATTTAATTTCTGAGAAAATCATTATATTTTTAAGAAAAATACGAATTTTTTTGATAACGTCTCTCTATTATCGGACAAAATATACCAATTCCTCGCAGTGAAAGCATAATATGAATAGTGAAGATATGTATTTACGGTTTTTCACATTTAATGAATGAATATGTCCTACAATTTATATATTTTTGTCAGTTACCTGTTCATTTCTTTTCATTGAGGTAGCCAGAAAAAATATATTCTCAGTCCCGGCAAATTATAATTCCTGTGTCCGTCCATAATTTTATTGGGAAGTTGTAATATTATCATTTCATTCAGCTTCCACATTTGCATCATATATAATACAAGGAAACAAATTCCAATTTACTGTTGAATAATACAATGATGATTGTTTATAGTAGTATAGAGATGTGGAAAATGATGCTTATTATCAAACACACACGTCATGAAATGAATTTAAACAAAAAAACATCATGAAATGAGGGGACAAAGTGCCAGGAAGTAGCTGCCTGCTTTATTATTTTATATAATTTGAAAACATAATTGCTACCGCTTATACCAATTTTCTATATAATTCTATCCTGAATTCATTATTCTTATTTTTAATTTTTTTCTTTTTTATTTTATATTCACGTATTAAAATTATTAATCATGTAATTTTTAATTTTATTTCAAAATAATTATAACTTACGAAATATAATTTACACACATTATCAGCTTATAGATATCTTATATATAAAATTATCCACACTTATAAATTATGATGATGTTTAATTTTAATTTATAAATTATATTATTTAAAAAAGCCCAAACAGGCCCATTATGCTCACCCTAGTTTATAGAAAGTGTTGCAACTTGTTTCTAACTCATTTTATGGGACTAGAGAGAGACGTCGTATATTATTGTACAGGAGTCGGTTTGGAATAGAATATTAGGCAGGTCTAGTGTATGTTAAATTTTAAGTCAGGAACATGTTATATGCATAAAACAGGTAGGTTATCGTTGCTGAAATATAAAACTTGGGTTCAGAATTCACGTGATATATTTTCATCTTATATGCATGTGGAATTTTTCAGAGGAAGTCTAATAACTTAACTATTTAATATTCTACGCTAAAATTTAAGAAATTTTATATAATGTTGGTGTTTTTTTCAATTAGTTACCCATTATTCACTCATATCTTATTTATAAATAATCACTAATAAATCTTTATCTTAATTTTAACAATAAAAAATTATTTATATCTCCTTCTTCGCTTCAAATAAATAACTAAACTTTAAATATAATAATATAATATTTTAAACATACACTTATAAATAATGTTGTTGACGTTGACAAATAATAAATTATCCTAAGTCACAATGATCTATTTTTATAATAATATTTTTGCGGAATACGTTAACAAGTTGTTCAAGATAACTTATAACGTAAAAATTGTTGTAAATTAGAAATAAAATGACAGAATATGTAATCAAAACTGTAATTATTAGCCACTAAAGGTGAGGTCCATCTCCTTAACTTGGAACATTTTGCTTTAATTTATGACGAAATTAATATTTATGACAAAATATGTATTTCTAACTGAAATTGAAATTTTTAACATAATTGACACTTATGATAAAATGGTTGATTGTGACGAAAATCTGAGTTTAAAATTTGAGCAAAAATGAGGAGTTTTTTCTGTCACAATTGGGCCAATTTGTTGTAGTTATTAGAGTTAAAGATGCACAAAAAACTTATTAGGCCAGTATCTATTATAACTTTAAAAACCCGATTTTTTAAAAAATAGATCAAGTCGGACTTTTCTAAAAACAGGGTCGGGCCGGCCGGGCTTTCTTATAATGAGGCCCGTTTTTGTGAGCCGGGCTGGATCTCGCCGAACCAGGTTTTATCCGGGTTTTTTATATAATAAATATTATTTTATATTTCATGTCTCGACGTGCGAGTAGTTTAGGTGTCCAAAAAAATAATATCGCGAACTATAGTAGAGTAATTTAAATACTGATACAAATAATTGTTTTTTGATATAATAACATATATTTAATTAAAAATATTTAATATAGTTATATAAAAGATTATGTACATAACCAAAATTTAGTATGGTCATGTAATATGTACTATATTATTATAAGTATAACACCATCAATTTGGTAGTCGGTTGTTCGGTACAGTTGTTTGGTACGATAAATAACAACTGTCAGATCTAAAGTCAGATAGATGGGAACTGTTGGATGTAATAATAAAATATTATTATATTAATATGTAAATAGCTCTCATGAATTTAGGATTCGAACTCCATCAACAGCTTATTATATTTAAACTTTTATATTTTATATTTTAACATTTTCTACAGGTTCAGGGCTCAAGTCCCGTAAACAACATATTATATTAGTACGATAAATAACAACCGTCAAATCTAAAGTCAGATAAATGGAAACTGTTGGATGCAATAATAAAATAATATTATATTAATACTTAAACTGCTCTCATTGATCTAGAGTTCGAACCCCGTCAACGGCTTATTATATTTAAACTTTTGTATTCTTTAGTTTAAGAATTTCCATAGGTTGAGGGCTCGAGTCCCGTGAACAACATATTATATTATATTATTTATTTTCAGTTAAGTCTCAAATTATCACAAAATATTTATTATTATAACTTATTATGTTTTTTAATTTATTTTTTAACTATTGAAAATATATATCAAAATATAATAATTTTAAGATATAATTATATTATTAAAATTATTCAAATATTAAAAGTAATTCGTGCATCGGGTTATATGTTAGTATATAGTGCCCGTTTGGGAAATTTTAATATAAGTAACTTATAACTTAAATCGAATAAGTGACTTAAAAGTGATAAGTAGATGAATATTTATAAGTTGTATAAGTGTTTGGATAATTTTACTTATAAGTCAGATTTTTTTTACTCAAATAAATTAAAATAAATAATTTTTAAATATAATTATCTTCATTCTTGAATTTTAAGTTAGGTTAACATTTAAACTTTTTTTTAAACTAAAGTTAATAAACAAAACAAAAAATCAAAATAAGTTGAGAAAAAGTACGTCATTGCTAACATTCAACTTATCAGCTTATAAGTTGTAAATTCAACTTATAAGTTGGGTAGACAAACACTCGTCAATAAGTTATTGCGGACTTATAAATTAATAACCCACTTAATAGATTTCCCAAACATGCCCGTAATAAAAAACTGAAGCATGGAATACGCTTAAAAAAGGCAGAAGCTTGGCAGTTTGTTACTCAAAAAACTTTCCTGAGTGTGCCTGCCTGATTCATAACTTTTGTGCAATAATTACTTAACCTAAATTTTTATAATTAAATATAACTTAATTGGTTGTAAGAGTTGTATAATATAATTTTTAACAATATATTAAAAATATTGTATATTATTTAATTATTTTATAAAAAAATTAGTTTTTTATCCGGATTTTTTGAAAAACCTGAACTTTTATCCGGGCCAAACTGGACTTCTATTCAGGCTTTTTTTAACCCGGAATTTTATCCGGGTTTTTCGGATTTCGGGCCGGGCCAAATTATTTAAGAAAAGGAGACCCGTTTAAGGTTCTCGGACTGGGCCGAACCGGGCCGGATTTTTATCCGAATCAAATTATTCAAGTTTTTTTGGATCGAATTGGATTTTGGGTTTCGGATATTTTAAACATCTCTAATTAGAGTTATTTTAAAAAAAAATTATGTCCGAATACACGAAAGCAGAATCTTTTGAATTCTTGACTTTCTGCATGAGAATGAGAGATAAGAACTCTAAAAAAATTCCAAAATCAAATCAGATATCGCAAGTGTTCTTAATTGAATAGTTCTATGTCGTAAATGCTGTTTCAAATGAAATATCGCTACCGTCTTGTGAATCGGATACGAGCTTTATTTTGCACGAGAGATAAATTATCTAAAACAATGCAGCAAGCCATTAGTTATTGTTATAGTAACATTGTCCAAGAAGCTTGTTGTACTCCATGTACATAGAACAGCAAAGATACTAAACATAAAAGCTAACTCCAAGTGTTGAGTCTAAATTTGGACTGAACCCTCTCCAACTCTAACAGTTTGGTTTAAATTTCGGTCCAAATTTCAAAATATTTATTTAATTATTTTAAGGTCTTATAATAATAAATATATTATTTTTGTATGATATAAGATATTATCTTTATATTTTATTATTATTATTAATTACTTGTTTTTATTATAAAATTGTTAATAAATGAATAATAGAATTCTAATTAAATTTCATATATATATGAAAAATAGTAAACACATTTAGTTATAATTTTCTGTAATAAGCCCGTTAATAAAACATTACATTCAAATAAGAAAAGTAAAAATATAAATTAAATCTTAAAACATCGTTAACTAATACTAATTCTCAGAATTAATATATTCTTCCCACAAATGCTCAATTAGTGCATCTCGAAGCACAATATAAACCTCCTTATTTCTAATTTTTCTGTAACGGCCAATGAATTGTTGAAAACGTGCATCATCATCAATTTAATCTCTTTCAACTTCTGGATTTTGCACTTCAAACTGCTCTTGAATTGGTGCACTTAAATCACATTTAAATATTTTTTAATTTAAATTATTATTTAAATAAATAATAATAATATGCTAATATCAGTTAATTGCATTTATAAATACCCGAAATCAAAACTTTATGTAATAAATTAAAAAAATATATATTAAAAACTATTATTTTAATCTCGATCCAATTTTGGACCGAGATTTAAGCCACTGTTGAGTGAATTTGGACCGAAATCGGTCTAAATTTGGACCTTTAGCCCACTCTTGGCCTGATTAAAGGTAGTAGAACAAAGTGCACACAATTAAGGAGCAGTTTAGCCGACTGCTAGATGGTCCCAAAGTCATTATGGAGATGGCCACCGATGAAGGGTATTTCTTTCTTTTATGTCACGAACCATAAGCAAGCAACCACTTAAATTCAAAGTCCTAATCGATTATTTCAAGTACGACAGCTCTTTCAGTTTTGTTGTCTGGCAAATTGATGATTAGTCTCTAATTTTCTTTACAAATTAGAATGCCAGACAAAACGTATTAATCATACACCAAACATGCCATCATTTTGCACGTTTGTGAATTCTTGGAATGATCCAAGTCCTTGAATTTACACCTAGTCTCTTAGAGCATGTGCAGTGCACAAACCCAAGTCCACTGTCAAATTCTGACATTTGTGTGCCACGTAAGCAGCAGCGGGTTCAACAAAGTTACTCCAATGCAAAGCCCAACTCTTAATTTTCTGTAGGCCATATTTACACTTTCTTTTTTAAAAAAAAAAAACTAAAAAAAGAGCCATATTCATACATTATAATTACATTTTATTGTACGCTACATTTCCTTTTATTTACTAAGCAAATTAAATATTATATTTAATTAGTGATATGATAAATATTCGTCTCTTTATTTTTATTAAAATTATTTAAATAATTAAGAACTTAAAATTTACATAGATAAGAAGTGGAAAAAAAATAAACATGAAATTTACATATTTATAGTGCCAAAATTATATCCGTTAATGAAATTTACAACGGCTCACTACTTTTTCAGAATTATAATGTTAATATTAACGTTCTGTACACTTACATATTCACAGGAAACATTGTTAAGTTTGTGATAGAAGAAAGATAAAATATAATAAAAAAATAAAAAAGTAATCAACTTGCAAGAGTTGGCCAAGCCCAAGTAGCCGGGTCTGACCAACTTTCTTGTTTCCACTCCAATGCATGTGCCTGGCCTAAATCACTCTCTCTCTCTGCCACATCACACACTCGGGCTCCCGCTGCACTTGCTCTTATGCAAAACTTGCTCAAATATTCGAAATGCCAATTGCCAGCAGCCAACTCATTGCAACGGTCATCTAATTAAAATTATACATTATTAGTGGACATTCCATTTCATACAAATGTGGCGGGTATAATTAATACTATGCGTAATAATGAGACAATTATATATATCATAATAAATAAAAACAGGCAAATAATCAAGTAACAAAATAAAACACGAAGGTAAATTAACAAGATAAATTAATAACTGAATTGACAAACATCGAATAGAACACTTAACTCTCACAGAACCTTTATCAAGTCTGAAAAAATTATGAACAACTGAGACGCCTATCTTTCGAGAAGTCTAGACTGTTCTTTAAGAGATTATTGCCCCACTTACACTATGTTGGGTTGCAGCAATATCACTTTCAGGATACAACAGTTCAGACTACTTCGTCCACAGATACGTAGCACTCAACAACGATTTGTACCTCAGTTCGCCCAGATAACCTATGCCATATACTGTATAGTGTGGTGGAAAGAAAAAGAGGGAGAAGTAGCTGGTAGGGTTTTTCATGTATGTAGTTCATGTATCTCTATTCCAAACATTTCATTCAATATATAATACAACACAAAACGTTACTGAATATATTACATTAATTAAAATAAATATTCAGACTTAAATCACATTTATTGAATATTTCCAAAATCGTATCAGCCAGTCCATCAGGATTTGCACTCAGCATCAACAGATAATGCACTTAGCAAATCCCGATCCAGTGGTGTCAGGATCAGTCTCAGCATCAACGGATAAGGCACACCATCTATCAACGGATAAACATTTCAATGCATCAAGGGATAATGCACACTGTCCATCAACGGATATTCAGTTCAGTGCATCAACGGATAATGCATAACTAATCCTTACTGTTATACAAATTCAATATTCATATTAAAATAATATAATAAGTCAGTAAATATTTTAATTAAACATTAAGTAAACTTCCTCGCCCAGGTCGCCTCGCGTACGCGAGACGCTGAGATATTTGCCCAAATCGCCCTTCGACCCAACCCAAGTCGTGTCGTGGCGAGACGAGGCGAGGCGGCGGCGTGTGATTGTGATTTTCTCCACAATACCATCTATATTAAATTTTAATCCTAAAAATCTCATAGAAGTAGTGGTTTCAAGATAGCCCATAAAGATACAATCAATAGTTTTCGGACCTAGTTTCTTTCTCTTGTGTTCAGGGACCAACACCTTAGCAAGGCACCCCCACACACGAAGATAACTCAAACTTGTCTTACGCTTTCTCCATAATTCATATGGTGTCTTGTCCATATGTTTCAGATGAACTCTATTCAGAATATGACAAGCCGTATTCAGAGCCTCTCCCCACATGTACTTAGGCAACCTAAAATTAATTAGCACACTGTTAATCATGTCTTTAAAAGTTCTGTTACTCGCTTTGCCACCCCATTAGAATCGGGTGTGTATGGTGGAGTAACCTCATGAACTATACCATTGCTTGCGCAAAATTTATTAAACAAGGTACTCGTATACTCACCACCTCTATCAGACCTTAAACATTTAATTACTTTTCCGGTTTGTGTTTCAGCTTCATTTTTAAACATAATGAATTTATCTAGTGCTTCATCCTTATGTTTAAGAAAATAAACATAACAGTATCTACTACAATCATCTATAAAAGTAATGAAATATCTACAGTGATCTTTAGTCAACACACCACCGAATTCACATATGTCCGTGTGAACTAAATCTAACAAGTCTGAATCCCTAACAACATTATGAAAAGGTTTCCTCATTTTTTTAGCAGTTACACACACTTGACACTTAGATTTCTTATCAATGGCATGCTTTGGAATCAACTCTAAATTCATCATATTCTTTAGAGCACCAAAATTTAAATGACCAAGTCGTAAGTGTCACAAGTCAGATGATTCTACACAATTAACAGAAGATGCAACACTATCATTAATAAAACCACCCAAAACGGGTTCAACATTTATTAAAAACAAACCATCAGAAAAATAACCCTAACCAAAAAATGTACCAGTATGTGTAATAACTACTTTATTATATTTCAAATAAAGTTCAAAGCCGTTCTTAACTAAACAACTTCCACTTATTATATTTCTATGAATAGAAGGAACATGATGCACTCTAGTGAGAGATAGAATCCGCCTAAAAGTAAACTTCATGTCCACGTTTCCGATTTCAAACACTTGTGCAGCACTAGCATTCCCCATCGTCACTGTCACTCCATGACTCTGTTGATAAGATACAATAAACTAATATCAGCAAAAATATGCACATTAGCTGCAATATCAATCAACCACTCATGTGACAGATAAGTAGAAAGTAGTACAAGGTTGTAGGTAATATAGCCGTCATCGGTTCCAGAGGCAAAAACCTCACCAATGACCATGTTAGCTACAGGCCCACTCATGGTTCCAAGTCCAAGCACAGTATTTGCTTGAGCTACCACTCCAGCTTTCTTAGCTATCTTACTTGGACAGTCCTTGCTCCAATAACCAACATGTCCACAAGACCAACATGGTTTGTTCGCCTTTGGTTTCTTATCCTTGTTCTTGTCAGGTTTAGTGTTAGCCTTCTTAGTGACTAACTTTCTTTTCTGTCCTACATTCACTACATTCACCTTCGAGCTCTCATGTTTAGCAGGCATCACATGTCCTTGTTTGGACTTGTGTTGCTCCTATACAGAGATGTCCAACATCAAGTTAGTCCAAATGATCTCTCTAGTCTTTCTTTTCAGGGAAAGAGCAAACTCTTCCCAAGACTTAGGGAGCTTTTCAATCACAGACATAACTCAAAACTTCTCAAGCAAAACCATACCGGACTCACCCAAAACATGAACCAACATCTCAAACTCATGAACCTGTTCAGTCATGGATTTTCCATCCACCAACTTGAAATCAAGAAACCTAGCCACATAATACTTCTCAAGTCCTTGAGAGTCAGTATTATGGGTTTGGTCTATCTTATCCCATAAGACCTTAGTAGTATAGGCATATGATGAATAAGCATCGAACAAGGTGTTCTTCAAGGCTGCCAATATGGCTGCCCTAGCCACCCCATCCTTCTTAGCCAATAAAGCATAAGCCTTAACAAATTCAGCCTTCTCTTGATCCTACATAAGAGGATCATACTGTACCACTGGCCATATACCCTTAAACGTTAACCAGAGCTTCATATTTTGCTGTCAACGACAAAAAGAAACTCCACCACTGAATTTATCAGGCATACTCGATAAATTAATTGGCTGGGGAAAATGGTACGTAGTCCAATAAATGGAAATAGTACCACCAGAACCAGAACCAGTTTCAACAGTCTTAGGAACATCTTCAGTTTCGTTAACCATCTTGCTAGTTAACAATATAACACATATAATCTCTTCAAGATTGATGGGTATAATTAACACTACGCGCAATAATGGGACTATTATATATATTACAATTAACAAGAACAGGCAAATAACCAAGTAACGAAATAAAACACGAAGGCAAAAAAATAAGATAAAATAGTAACTGAATTGATAAAGATCTAATAGAACACTTAGCTCGCACAAAAGCTTTATCAAGTTTGAAATAACTATGAACAGCTGAGGCGCCTAGTCTTCGAGAAGTCTAGACTGTTCTTGAAGAGATTATTTCCCCACTTACACTATGTTGGGTTGCAGCAATATCACTTCCAGGATACAACAGCTCAGACTACTCTGTCCACAGATACGTAGCACTCAACAGCGACCTATAACTCAGTTCGCCCTGAAAACCTATGCGATATTCAGTATATTGTGGTGGAAAGAAAAAGAGAGAAAAGTAGCTGCTAGGGTTTCTCACGTATGTAGTTCACGTATCTCTATTCTAAACATTTTGTTCAGTATATAATACAACATAAAACGTTACTGAATATATTACATTAATTATAATAAATATTTAGACTTAAATCGCATTTAATGAATATTTCCAGAATCGTAACAGCCATCCCATCAGGATTTGCACTCAGCATCAACGGATAATGCACCCAGCAAATCCTGATCCAGTGGTAAAAGTTCAGTGCATCAACAGATAATGGACACTTTCCATCAACGGATATTCAGTTCAGTGCATCAATAGATAATGCATAACTAATCCTTACTGTTATACAGATTCAATATTCATATTAAAACAATATAATAAGTCAGTAAATATTTTAATCAAACATTAAGTAAAATTCCTCGCCTAGGTCGCCTCGCGTACGCGAGACGCTGAGACATTCGCCCAAATCGCCCTTCAAACCGATCCGACCCGACCCGAGTCGTGGCGAGGCGGCGGCGCGCGTAAGTGTGTGCGCGCGAGCCACACAATAACACCATGCACACCCACATGCCTTAGTAGTTGGTATACTACTCTTACACATGGTACTATATAATGTACTACACCCTTCATTACTTAATCAATGTGGGACAAACTCACACAATCCTTTTCAAACTACTAACTTCTACTCAATTTCTTTATGGATTACACCAAGAAAATAACTTAGGTCCAAACATGAAAGTTTAAGTCCTCATTACAAGGAATAACCTCCAACAATTAGTTTTAGGAAATAACATCAAGAACATGTATACAACATGCCTCAAACTTTCCATTTTCTAACAAAATGCTTATAGCTCAAGCAGCAGCCAGAATTAAATTGGTTCATTTAGCAAAAAAACAAGAAGAATTATATTGGTTCAATCCTTGTAGAGATTCAAGCGACATGGTCCTTGACATATATATATATATATATTATAGCCTCCTTTTGATGATATATGAGACAGTGATCCGGGTTGTTTTGATAAATATTATATTTAGGACTTGACTTGGTTCAAATCAAATTAATGCCCTAGTTGATGATCCTAATACGTATGCTAATTGCAAAAATTAAAGTATGAAGTAGTAATATGTTTTCTATCTTCTCTTTCAAATAAAAAACCTGGACTCTGATAAGAAACCGGATTTAAAAATGTGAAAACCCAATATAACAATACTTTTAAGGCACACTGCAGGTGATAAGGAGTACCATCAAACCCAATCTCCAAAGATTTTACAAAGGATCAAAATAACCCATTATTACACTTGACCAAAAACCCAAAAAATACTTTGGAATGTATAATGTACGGGAAGACTCCACAAAACCAAGTTAACAAAGACATGAAACAGGGGCGTCACTGTGACATTTTCTGTAATCAGATGGGGGCGTTGGGGTGCGCGGGTTGAGCCACCGCTCATGACCCCCAAAAATATAAAACCCCTAAATTTTAACGTTGTATTTTTATTTACGTACGATTATGTGGGAAAAAGGCTAAATGAAGTTGTTACGATGGCAATTGAAAGTAAATTTTCAATCAAATGAATATCGAAAGTGTTTTAGATGATATTGTAATACAATATGCGAGAAGAGTATCTCCTTTTAAGTGATTTTTTTGGAATATATTTCTTATTTACAATGTAAATTGATAGTTCATTTTTATCAGAATTTATCACATTTTGTATTTTTATTGATATTTAAATTAAGCCCCACTTTTAAAATTTCGAATAGGGGCCTAATTTTTTCCTCTCTTTTTAAGTAAATGTTTTGAAATATATTTCTTATTTACAATATATTTGATAGTTCATTTTTCCATTTTACATTATATTAAAATATAAATTAGGGCCCATTTTTTAAATTTCGCACGAGCCCTACATTTGTTTGCCCCGACTTGTAATACACCCATCACCCATGTGAACCCATATACAACAGTTTACAATAATTTTATAAACTAAGTGGCTGCAACTATAATAAACACTCCCTAGGATGCTTTTGATCCGATCTTTCTTGGGTATCAAGCAAACTTTTGGTGTTATATTACGATTCTTTTAAGAGAAAAATGCCGTGTACGTACTGTGACGCACCCGAATCTGGGATCAGGGATTTAGGAAGTCACGTTGTCTTGAATTCTGTTTTAATAATTATCTTGCTCAATAATATAATTAACTCACGCATCTACGATCCTATACCTACTTTTATACACAATCACATGTTATTGTTTTGGAAACGAAATCAATACATTACTAGAGTTATAGATTCACAGAATAATAGTTATTACAATTTCAAAATTAATTAAGTTATGCCTCGAATACAACCTCTATTTGAGAATAAACCGACGTCCAAATAGACGTTTGTTCATGAATACCGTACATAAGTCATACATATATATGAGCCGAACCAAAAATAACTGAAAACTGAACCAACTCATGAATTCTACCTGCGCGTCGCCCTACTAGTCTACGAAAAGTTGCGCGTTTCCAACACGCATCCTAGCTGTCAACTCGCGGATCGACATATTGGTTAACTGTCGTGTTGTGACATTTTAAAAAAAACAAGTGTGAGCTATATTGCCCATCCATAATAATCAACAGTATGAAAAGACTATTAATTTATTTTATTATTATGTGTAATGATGAATAATTAAAAGTAGTTTTCCCGGTGATACACACCTTTTCTCAAAACACATCTTTTTTCTCAGTTATGGTGTGAATACCTTTTTAGTAAACCCTTTACCTAGGCTTGAGTTACGGTATTGTATATCAATTCCAATTGAAAGAATATGACTTTCACCGGAGCCCCCGAGATACGATGATCAGTCGTATAACAGTATTTGATTATTGTTTTCTACTAGTAAAATGATGACTCCCATACATCCAGTTGTCACCATTACCGCATTCGGGCATATTGTGTGTGGACCATATATTCAGACTTTCCACATACTTCACATATTTATATGTGACACACCAATAATCGCTCCAGTACACGTAGTACTGAAGTCTACCCCTTCTAGTCCTTTTAAGAATCCTATCATATCTTTGGAACTTATATTCAAGTTCCCCAAGTGAGCGCTTGTTGATAGGTATCATACGATTTATATATATATATATATATATACGTACTTCCAAGGAATGTTTGAAGAAAGTATTATAATAGCGTGGGTTGATCGTTGTCAACAGATAATTATTTAAAGGGGAGTTTCTTTTGACATTATTGTCAAACTATTTGAGGTAAGTCGAAATAATATTTTTTGAAGATTTGAAAGTACTTGAGTAATTTTCTACAATTCAGAAATATTTTAAAATAGGGTTTTTGATTTTTAAATCATTTAAAACCTTTTAAAAATATTTAATAATTAAATTATAATTATTAAATAAATAAATCTCGAATAATTCTCTTTTCAATGAATATATAAATTAATATTCATTATCTGATTCAAATTTAGAAATAGTATAAAATCAATTAAATCTTTGTTAAATATTTAATTTTTAAAGTTAATAATTATATAATCGTATATGGATATTGTTTCTTCTAAATGAATATTTAAAATAATATTCACCGGTTAAATAACATATATAAGTTGAGTGAATACGAGTTTTTGAAATTGTTTAATAAAAGTTTGAGTTATTTAATAAACCGTAAGAGGCATTAGGTCCCTTGGAATATTTACTATAATAATAAAATAAATGAAAAATTATTAATTTCAAACATCTCCGGAATACTTCCGGGCTTATAAATAAATTATATAGACCGACTCCCGGTCTAAATAAATAAATAAATAAATAAATAAATATATATATATATATATATATATATAAGGGTATGATCAAATACAAACCAAATTTAAAATAGAAACTTAGAACTAATCTCAACCATTAGATCAACATAATCTAATGCCCCCCCCTAAAAGCACCCCACTCAAGTACTCTGCACTCTCCCTCACCCACTTTCAACTTTGCCCCTCCATTTTTAATTTGATTTTTCCCGTCAAACCGTAAGTTTTTTAAAAATCCGATTTCACTGTATTTTTCTACATCTCTCAACGATCGATTTGCATACCATATGTGTTATATTTTGAAGTAATTTTTTTTAAAAATATTTGGTTTATAGTTTCTATTGTAATATTGGTTTCTATTGGAGTAGCCCCTATATATATATATATATATATATATATATATATATATATATATATATATATTCCACGCTACTCGCTAGTGTTAACATTTTCAAATCGATACTTTATTATATCAATATCAGTCTTTTCTTATAGTATTTCATAACTGAAATTAATGGTAATCATGACATCATGCATGAATACAGTAATTCATTACCACACCACAACTATAATCATGAGTAGGGTTCGAAAACTTTCATGGTGGTTTCGAGGTGGAGAGTGCATGAGAGTTAGTCCAGAAATCTATAAACAAGAATATTATTGTTCCGTTAGAATTTAATCGTACTTAAAGTCACTTTATTAAATACTTAAAATTTATTAATTGTCCAATGCGACTCGTCATACTCTTATCATTTTATTAGAGTGCGATTAATCATTAACCTTGATTTAGACTTTAGTCCTTATCGTCCACTTCACTTATTCAATTTAAAAGTCGGCTCCTCTCGCGACTTCTAAGAAATTCTACTTGCGCGACCTCGTCTCCGGTATTTTTATAAAATTGAAAACTTAATATTTTTACTTGAAATTTTTATGGAAGTTCATTCACTCAATAACCCAATCTCTTTTAAATTTTCATGATTTTTAAGTGATTTAAGTCGACCATTTATACTCCAAAAGTTGGTAATTCGTAGCAGTTTTTATCGCGTAAAGCACGTTTACTAAAACAGACATAACTTTTAAACCGTAAGTTCGAATCAAGCGATTCAAGCACCTAAATGATTCTCATGACAAGTTCTATCACTCAAAAGTCTTATTTTCCAATAAGTCACAGTTTAACTATTCTATAACTCTGCAGAAAACTAAGTCGCCTAGAATCAGGCATTATAACGACATAGTCGTTACGGTCCATGGTTTCGATTAACACAAATCAATCACTAATTATCCAATACTCAATAATCAACCATTTAAAAACTTAGTTATCTCAAGAAACCAAGGTTTTGGTTCATCAACATTGTCTCTATTAAATTAATATATTCACAATCATCAAACCAACAACATAATCACTACAACTGAAGCTACATCAAAGATCTACAACTTTATTGAAAACATTATTTCTAAAATAAAAGTGAAAGATAGTTTTTATAAAATTCTTGGTCTCTTGGAAGGTTCTCCTTGTATGGATGATGCTTGATGTATACTTAGATGAGCTTAAAGATCTTTAATCATCCAAGAAATTAACAAAAGCAAACTTGGATTACTGTTTGGTCACTATTCATCATTATCTTTAACAATTTATTTACATATGATAAACTCAAGGAAATGGGTTGAAAGATTTATTTTACCCTAATCTAGTAATATGGAAGTTTGGGAATTAATTGGAGAATTAATCCATGGCTAGAGCTTGAATTCTTGATTTCTTTTTCTCCCTTTTCTTGATAGGGCCGAATGGAATAAGAAAAATAGGGGGGAGTATTCATAGATGCTTCTTACTTTTGGTCACTTTTGGTGATTTGTAGATATGTATACAGTTTGTATAATTCAATAAGCATGGCCTCATATTCCAAAGCTACAAGCTAGCTAAGTACACATGCACCATCCTATTTACTATTCACTCAACCAAGTTATAATGCTCCTTCAAAAGGTCACTATTTGATCACCAAATATTGTTTGCTTTTGTACTAATTGATTTGCGTGCTTTGCATAGGGATTTGCATGGGATTGTTTCGTTTATTTATTCACTTACGTACTTAGTTGGTCGCTTTCTCGTAATTGTGGTACATCATCGTATGTGATTCGCAGGGTAATCCTTTCTTATGGATCCTTATATTTCATAATCTTGTACTTGGGTTTTATTCATATGACTTGGTTGTAGTATGGTTCTCATATTTCTCGATGGTTCTTAAAATAAGGTCGTTTTGAAATATTGGTTTTCTTCAAGAACTCACGACTTTTACAAACACTCATTTGGTACGTAAAATCATAATATCAACTTGAAAATTAATTTAAATACCCTTATATAGTGTGGGCTCAAAAGTTTTTCCTTGATCGTCAGGATTACCATTCATTCAATATTTTAAATAGTCCCAAAAAATTTGGGTTATTACAGTCTTCCCCCTTAAAGGGATTTCGTACCGGAATCAAATTGAAAATAGGTGGAGACACTTTTCTTTCATTACGTCTTCTAGTTCCCAGGTTGATTCATCAGCATTCAGATCCATCCACAAGACTTTGACCAACTTGACAGTCTTGTTTCTCAGCACTTGTTCCTTCTGATCCATTATCATTACCGGTTGTTCTATCTTGGTCAAGTCTGGTTGTAGGTCTACCTGCTCTTATTCTATCACGTGGCACGCATCAACATGATATGTCCTCAGCATCGATACATGGAACATATTGTGTACTTGTGGCAAGTTAGGAGGAAATTCGAGCTCATAATCTAGAGGTCCAATCTTTTCAAGATTTCAAATGGCCCAATGAATCTGGGACTCGGCTTCCCTTTCTTTCCAAATCGCATTACTCATTTCTATAAAGACACCTTCAGCAACACCGAATCTCCCACTTCATATTCTCTATCCATCCTGGTCTGGTCGGCGTATTTCTTATATCTATCATAGACTACTACCAGTCTCTTCCTGATGAGCTCTATTGTTTCTCGGATTTGTTGGCCAGCTCGGATCTTAGAATCTTATGTTCGCGAACTTTATCTTAATACATGGAAGAGCGGCACCCTCTTCCATAAAGAGCTTCATACAAGGGCATCCCTTTGCTCGCGTGGTAACTATTATTATAGGCAAATTCGATTAGAGGCAAGTGGTCACTCTAACTTCCCCTAAAGTCAATCGCACAGACTCTCAACATATTCTCTGATATGGATAAAAAAATACATCCTAAAGACTCATTAAATGTCGCATTAATTATACTTGGGCTTCTTGTCTAAAGCCCAGTATAGAACAAGCTAGTCTAAGCTCATAGCAGACTCAAGACGACCAATTAATAAATGCCCACTAGCAGGGGTCGTCAAGGTCCACAAAAATAAGTTGTTCATGGATTAGGCCCGATACGCCTAAAAAGCAGATACATGAGTCCAAAACGAACACACACTCCTACAAGGAAGGATCTGGAATTTCTTCCCTTACAGTACTCCTAATTACCATCTAAGTTGGAGACTTGTCTGCCAAGTCTCCTAACACAAGATTAACCATAGACTCATCTCTATATAAAGAGCTCTATCCCTCAACCTAGAACTACATTTTTGGTTTGATTCTCTACAACATAGAGATACTTAAGCATCTTGCGATGACCGATTGTCTCTATCGCCAGAGTAGCCGTTAAAGCTCAAAGCTCACAAATCCTAGCTTTAATTACTAACATATTCTAGTTTTTAATCCAAAATATTTGATGTCGTCTGTGGGAAGACTACAACAACCATGATGAACACAGGGAGAAAAAAATAATGGAACATACAATCATGTCCCATCACGAACAATCACATCAGTGGTAGAGATACCACTGCACTCAACATATGCCTCCACCCAAGGAGGAACCCCGGTAGGGGAAACTGAGGCCCGACCACAAGGGACGAATCCCCAAGCTCCTCAAAGGACGAATCGCCAATTTTAGAAGCTACATACACATGTGAACCCTCAACCCATTGGGTATAAGTGCTCAAAGATCGTGACCACTAACCCCCTTACAAGATGCCTTTATACCCCGAGGTTGGAGGAAGTGGACACTCTTATCGGAGCAAAGGACAAAGGCGGGTGCCCCAATACTTATATGGCTTGGCTCCCATCTCTGAGGACCGAGAATTCTCTGGACCCTACTCTGATAGAGATTTTGAATCTTCGGACGAGGAGGTCACTCTAAAGAAGAAGCGTGTTGGTAAAGATCCGATGCTTAGTGCCAACCTGCGGCCCAGGAGCACTCAAGAGACAATTTCCCAAGATGTACAAGAGAGGATCAGGGCTCATGAAGCTGAGATCCAAAGGTTGAAGCGCGACCTGGAGGTGCACCAGATCCCAAGACCTCTACTTACTGCGAGGCAGAGGGATTTTCCCCAATCATTGACCTGGATTGTCCAACACCAAGAAGGGATGCTGCCCCAAGGGCTGATCCAAGTGACTTGATGCCGCTAGGAGATCCTAATGATCTAACCCACCGTTTACTGAAGAGATAATGGATGCTCACATATCGAGGAAGTTTAAGATGCCCACCATCAAAGCATATGACGGTAACACCATATTACTACAGCCTGTAAACGACGCTATTAAGTGTCGGGTTTTTCCTCAAACCCCATCAGCAAGTCTAGTTTATTTAAATGCCCATCAAAAGTCTGATAGTGTACACTACATACTATTATACATATATCAGTTGTCACATCATTTTTGTCATCTAGTTTCAAGGAAACTCTGGTCCACCAAGCCTCTCAAAATCCTCGAATCCCTCTCTGGCCCACCCCATAAGAGCATCTGGGCCTGCATCCATCGAGTAGATAAATAGCTCATCCATCAAGTAGATAAATAGCTCATCCGTCGAGTAGATGTTGTTCATCCATCGAATAGATATATAGCTCATCTGTCGAGTAGATATTGCTCATCCATCGGTACTCTTTGGAGTTTGAATGACTTCTCGATAAGTCATTCTGGAGTTCTCAAATGACTTCTTTATAACATAATATCTGTGACTTGTAGAGATCTTGACTTAGAACATTTTTCTCCAAAACAGATTTATTCAACTCCAAGCTTCTTCAAAATTCTTCTGAGGCATGATCTTCTTAATCTTCTTTCAGATAGAATCCTCAGGCTTGATACTATTTTAGGAAAAAGACTCCAGTCTGCTCATTTGCATTTTTACAGACTTTAAGTGTTACAAGTACAAAATATAAATTTAGATAACAATACAACTAACTTAGGGTTGGCCCCAAGCTTAACTGATTACTGAAAATAACTGTTCATTAATCTTCTACTCAGATCATAGATGCTAATGACATTGTTAGCTCCAGTAATCTTTGACATCATCTATTATATATTACAATCTCTCCCAACTTGTTCATTATGAAATTATGCACAAGTTCTGATTCATGATGTCAAAACTTTATCTAAATGCAGAAACCAATCTTCCCATCTGATCTTCTTTTGTGAGTTGCATTTAGATTTACTCTTCCTTCTCCCCCATCAAGAAAAGAATATTATTATCTAGAAACATCCATTAGCTATTTTGGAATTTAGATATATTCTCCCCCTTTTTGACATTATCTTCAGGAAGAAAGATCCAGCTAGATGCACATTGTTTAAGCTTTTGTCAATGTCCATTTAGAACACTATCAGCAGCTTCAAGCTTTCTTAAAGTCTGTAATGATGAGTTCATCAAGTAGAATAGAATAGGAAATTCCTAAGTTCTCTGTTCTTTCGAATAAGTAGTCTCACTACTTCTCACTGCACTTAGTCTCATGACTTTTAAGAGTCAGAGTAACCTCACAAGGATTGCTAAATCCAGACACTCATCTACCTCTCCTTTTGCCAGGAAGGATCCTGCCTCTCTTATTTTCTGTTATTCTCTCAATCTTTTCTCACATTCTCACATGAAAGGCTCAATTGTTGTTTGTCCTACAGAAATAAGAGGTGGCTGAGAAGAGTTTATCTGTGATCATATGAGTAGGGGAAATCCATAGAGGTCTAATCATACTCATTTCACCAGAAGAGTGAGTTCATAAACATCTGTGACTAGGGTCACAGTTTGACTCACAGATTGCTCTGTGGTTTTGACAGTGTGTTGTCCTCTACTTATAGTGGGAACCTCTGATTAAATTGAAGGGGATTTGACTGGGTTACTGTCATGTGCACCAGCCTCAAACCCTGTTATGTCTTGCAACATACTGGCACTTGAATGTGTTATGCTTGCCTTTCTCATGACATTGTCATAGGTAATTGTACTTCTAGCTTTGGATGCTGAGGAAGCTTCTGCTAGAGTTGTGAGGGGAGTTGTTCCTCCATGAGGAACCTCCAATTGAATTGGAAAGGATTTAGATAGCTGCCCCTCAGGAGTACTAACCTCAAACCTATTAGTCTGTTAAGACTGTTTTGCATATGAAAGTGCATTAATGATATTCATGAAGAACCGATGAGTTTCCATGTTTGTGATACCATGTTACTTTTCTCAAACCACAAAACAACTGAAGAACATTTTGGGGGTTCTGTCCTTTTATAAAACAGGTTCCTTTTGAGAGTTACCTGAGTGGGATTGTGTTTGAGTTTGTGTTTGTGTTGCTGTGCTTGGGTGAACTGCAGTTTGGTTTTGAAATGTTTTAGCTGCAATTTTAGCACTAATACCTATGGATAAATTATCTGAATTCCCTGTTGTTTTCTGAGTAGATTATGTTGGACCTGTAATGCATTAAACAAAAGTATCTTTTTGGAGTTTCGTTAGACAAATATATTGTAAGATATTTTAGTTTCAAGCATTATTGCAGAGAAGACAATATTCAATACAGATATAAGCATATAGGAATCATTACACAAACAAGAGAATGCTTAGAGAAGAATTTGGATTTTCATTAATAATGGAAACAGAGTACATTAAGACATAGATTCAACAAGTAAATCCTAATCCTAACTACTCTAGTTTGGGCTTCTTCTTCTCTGCCTCCAACCTCCTTGCC
Organism: Apium graveolens; assembly: GCF_009905375.1. Lineage (NCBI taxonomy): Eukaryota > Viridiplantae > Streptophyta > Magnoliopsida > Apiales > Apiaceae > Apium > Apium graveolens. The sequence continues at coordinate 89,631,033 of NC_133657.1, forward strand.
CTACGCTGGTAAGCTCTGGACATGGAGTGTGCAGGAGAAATGATTCTCTCCTGCAACTCCAAAGCAGTAAGGCGTTGTTGCTCAGCTACTCTTGCACGTCTCTCCTACTCGAAAGAGACTTCCATCTCAAAGAAAAGGATGCTGAGTTGATCATCTCATGAGAGTTCATCAAAGATCTCTCTTGGAATATCAAAGGGGCTACAAATAACCCCCTGAGACGGACACGGAGTCCGAAGGGATCAAAGTAAACTTGGTCTTCATCTAAATGATGAACAGGCTGCTAAGCTCCATGAATAAGTCTGTAAAAGACCGGGGCATCCATTTGAGTGAGAGAGAGAGAGAGAGATGAACAGGAGGTGAGTTTGAAATCAGATGTTTGTTGAGAATAGGAGAGTGATGAATGATAAAGAGTGAAGTATTTTAATTTATATAGGGAGTAAAGATATAACCAATAGACTCTAGAGTTGCCCGGATAATAAGAGTAATAATCACATAAGCATACTTGACAGTTAGAAATGACTAGTTACTATTCCCCATGCAAGTACTCAAGAATATTAGTTCACTATTTAGAATAATTGTTCCCTATGCAAGTAAACAAGTACTCCCTACATAAAAGTAACTACTCCTATCAACATATAGTCAAATAATTTAACCACTATCAGCATACTCAAAACATCACAAATAATATATTAGTCTACTAACATTAGACTAACTTATTTCCACATAAACAAGAAATTACGTAAGCATGTAAATGTGTCAATATGTCAGAGAAATTAGAGATAAAGTATGTCAAAAGTATTTTTCTGAACATAATTTATGAATTAAATTTGTTTAGTTTTTCATTCTTTTTGCTTCTTTTGATCTGTTATTTATTAACTTCATATATTGAGGATATGAATTAATAAATACTCAGTTTACTTGGAATTTTGAGAAATTCCAAGTTTAAATAATCGAGAAATCTGGGTATTTATAGTGAAAGTAGATGACTTGTCGAGAACTCAAAAATAGACATTTGGAGTTGTCTATCGAGAAGTCATTTTGAGAAATGAAGTACATGTCGAGAAGTCATTTTAAATCACTCTTATAGAGAACTCAAACTTGATTTATCGAAATTTCAAATAAATACCCAGTTTGTCCCCAAAAATGGGCTGAACTAATTCTAACTTTTACTTGAATAAATTCAAAATAAAATTCGAATGCATTTTCCAAAAGTATTTTATCAAAATAATTTATCATTTTAAATTATCTCAGTTCTGAGTTATTGATAAGTTAAAGTTTGTACTTATAGAGAACTCTGTGAATGAATGCTACTAGAGAACTCTACAAGGACTTATCGATAAATCATTTTGAACCTATCGAGAAATCACTCGAGAAGTCAGTAAGTTGACTTATCGAAAACTCACTCGAGAAGTCCTAAAATGACTTATCGAGAAGTTAATTTATACTTATCGAGAACTCAGTTCTCTAGATACTTTTGGTTATTGTAATTCTGCCTTGAGTTAATTTTGCATATTAAGGATGTAAATTAACAACTAAGCAGTTTACTCAGAATTTGAAAAATTCCAAGTTAATTGAATTTGAAAAATAAATATGCGGAGATTTCTGAAATATTTATAATTCATATTTCAGTTAATTTCCAATTTAATCAAATTAACTTTGATTTACTGGATATTAATTTGCTACAAAATATTAGCTGGGTTCTTGCCTTAGGATGAAGAATTGAGCATTCCAATTTCACTTACAAGTCTAGTGAAAGTTGCTTCATCCAAAGGTTTAGTAAATATGTCAGCTAGTTGTTTTTCTGTTGGTACAAAAATGAGCTCAATGGTACCATTAGTAGCATGTTCTCTAATAAAATGGTACCTCACATCAATGTGCTTTGTCCTAAAATGATTAACTGGATTAGCTACTATAGATATAGTACTAGTATTGTCACACATGATAGGAATTTTGTGTAACACTAGGCCATAATCCATTAGCTGATTTCTAATCCAAAGCACTTGAGCACAACAAATTCCTGCAGCTATGTATTCAGCTTCAGCTGTAGAAGTTGATATATATTGTTGTTTCTTGCTGTACCAAGATACAAGTCTTTGTCCAAGAAATTGACAGCTTCCACTGGTACTCTTTCTGTCAACCCTACATCCAGCAAAATCCGCATCTATGTATCTAACAGCTTCAAAACCAGTTCCCTTAGGATACCATAATCCCAAATTTGGAGTTCCCTTCAAATATCTAAAAATCCTCTTTACAGCCATCAAATGTGATTCTTTTGGATTGGCTTGAAATCTTGCACATAGACATGTTGCAAACATGATGTCTGGTCTGCTTGCTGTTAAGTAAAGCAATGATCCAATCATCCCTCTATAGCTTGAGATATCTACACTCTTGACCTTTTTATCTTCATCCAACTTTGATGCAGTAGACATAGGTGTAGATGCAGGTGAACAATCAACCATTCCAAACCTTTTTAAAAGACCCTTGACATATTTAGTTTGGCTGATGAAGATACCATCACTTCTTTGGTTGACTTGAAGTCCAAGGAAGTAACTTAGTTCCCTCATCATACTCATTTCATATTCACTTTGCATAAGCTTGGAGAATCTTTGGCACAACTTCTCATTAGTAGAACCAAAGATGATATCATCTACATAGATCTGAACTAGGATCATATCTTCACCATGTTTTTTTGTAAAAGAAAGTCTTGTCTATGGTTCCTCTAGTAAAACCATGCTTCAATAGGAAATCTGATAGTGTGTCATACCAAGCTCTAGATGCCTGTTTTAGTCCATATAGAGCCTTGAGTAACTTATACACAAAGTTAGGAAATTTTGGATCCTCAAAGCCAGGAGGCTGTTGCACATAAACTTCTTCTTCTAGCTCATCATTCAGAAAGGCACTTTTGACATCCATCTGATACACTTTAAAATTTGAATGTGCAGCAAATGCTAGAAAAATTCTTATAGCTTCAAGTCTTGCAACAGGAGCAAAAGTTTCATCATAATCAATCCCTTTTTCTTGTGAGTAGCCTTTTGAAACCACCTTGCTTTGTTTCTGGTAACTATACCATTTTCATCCATTTTGTTCCTGAACACCCATTTTGTTCCAATAATGCTTCTGTTCTTTGGTACAAGAACTAACTTCCAGACTTTGCTTCTTTCAAACTGATTCAGCTCTTCTTGCATGGCAGATATCCAATCAGGACCAGCAGAGCTTCATTAATTTTCTTAGGCTCTCTACTTGAGACTGAAAATATACATGTAGGCACTAATTAGTAGTTGCACTTCTAGTCCTCACACCAGCAGTAGGATCACCAATAATTGCTTCTCCGGAGTGACTTCTATCCCACTTCCTAGTGTGAGTTTGTTGACTTGTGCCTTCATCATTTTCTCCATCATTGGTATGACTGGTAGATCCTTCTTCTCTTTCTCCCCCTGAGTTTGTGCTATCAAGTTCAAGTGTTTGAGATGAGCTTCCATTACCATGATTTTCCTGTTCAGTAGACTCTTCATTCATCATTTGTTATGCATTAACTTCATCTTCTCCATCAAAATCACTATCAATACTGAGGTTTTCAAATGCAAGGGCTTCAGCTTCATTATCATCAAGGCATTCCAAGCCTGGACACTTGTCATCATCAAAGGTCACATCTATGCTTTCCATAATCTTCTTTTGATCAATCACATAAACTTTGTAGGCTGTTCTTTCCAGTGAATATCCCAGAAAAATTGCTTCAAAGACCTTTGACTTAAATTTTCCCACATATTCAGAATTGTCTTTCAAAATGTAACACTTGCTTCCAAACACATGAAGATGCTTTACAGCAGGCTTTCTCTTGGACATGATTGAGTAGGGTGACTTGCCATGTGCCTTGTTAATGAGATATATGTTCGGAGTATAACATTCAGTGTTGACAGCCTCTTCCCACAAACTTGTTGGCAACTTGGCATTTTGTAGCATTATTCTAGCAGCTTCAACCAATGTTCTGTTCTTTCTTTCAACTACTCCATTTTGTTGAGGTGTCCTGGCAGCTGAGAATTCTTGAACAGTGCCTTTTCCTTTGCAGAATTCACTTAATGTAGCATTCCTGAATTATGTTCCATTGTCACTTCTCAGTCTTTTCACATAATTGTAATCTTCAGCCTGCTTTTCTATCTTCTTGATGTGCTCAATTATGACATGTGGAGTTTCATCTTTATAGTACATGAACTCTACCCAAGTGTATCTTGAGAAATCATCCACCATCACAAGTGCATATCTGTTCTTTGAAATTGATAAGACATTTACTGGCCCAAAAAAGTCCATGTGAATAAGTTGCAAGGGTGCACTAATAAAATTCATAGTTTTTGACTTGTGACTAGATCTTTTCATCTTTCCTTTCTGACAAGCTTCACAGACTTCAACTTGAGCAAACTCCAGCTTGGGCATGTCTCTCACCAACTCCTTTTTGACTAAGTTATTAATTGTATTGAAATTCAAGTGAGACAACTTCTTATGCCATAACATGCTTTGTTCTTCAGATGCCTTGGTGTAGAAGCATCAAATATCATCCTTATTTGTTGAGTCCAAGCCTGCAACAAACAAGCTTCCTTTCCTTGCTCCTTACAGAGCAATTTTACCAGTTTTCTTGCTGATAAAGGTGCATTCTTCTTTGTTGAATAAAACTTCAAAACTTTTGTCTGCAAATTGGCTAACAATGAGAAGATTCACCTCAAGACCAGCTACTAGTGCTACATCATCAATGACAACATTTTCAGAAACAATCTTGCCATATCCCATTGTGAATCCTTTGCTGTTATCTTCAAAGGTCACCAATGGGCCAGCTTTCTCCTCAAACTGTGATAGCAGGGCCTTATCACCTGTCATATATCTGGAACATCCATTGTCAATGATCCATATGACTTTCTTCACTTTGCCCTGCACACAATGAGATTCAGGTGTGTTTAGTAACCCAAGCAGTGTTGGGTACTTTCTTCTTGTTAACTGATTTAGCATAAGTAGAGTGATTTATTTCAGATAAAATAGAGTTCAATGATTGTTGTGCATTTTCCCTCTCTGATGTAGACTCAATTTGTGTTTCTTTCAGGTCTACTCTCAGTTTGTGACAACTCTTCATCACTTTCAAGTTACAAGGGATGCAATCAAACTTATCATAGAATGAGTAGGGATCATCTAAATCTGCTTCATTGTATTTGCAAGTTCCTTTAGTTGGCTTACTAACACCCTTTTTACAAAGATGAGTTAGATGATTTGTAGAATTACATATTCCACACTTCTTGCCAGGAATATCTGCAACATAGGCCAGATTATTGCTTTTGTTTTCCCCATTCTTCCACTTCTATTTTTCTTCTTCTTTCTTGCATCTCCAATCTTGGTTTCTTTGACAGGAGTCTTGGTACTTTGGTTGTCCATAAGATTTTCTTCATCCTTGGAAGATTGAATTGAATTTGCATTCTTCTTTTCATTATCCTCATCTGCAATTTCTTGCTTGATAATCAATTCTTCTTCACTGAAGTTTACCTCACAAGTCTTAAATACTGGTGACCCAACATATTTCAGCATTGCTGGAACGTTTTCACTCTTTGTTGCTTTTCCTCTGTCACCAGTGTTTTTCTTCTTGTTGTTTAAGGTATTATAATCAAGACCAATGGTAATGTTTGCACATGGTTTGTTTTTCTCATGGTACTGACCAACCAATTCAGATGCATTCTTGAAGGACTTCAACTTTACTTCACTTTTCTCCAGTTTTTCTCTCAGCACAGCCTCAATCTCATTTGCACACTTAAGCTTGTTTTTCAGATAACCATTTTCTTGTTTCAAGGCTTCAAGCTCCACTGTCAACAATTCAGCTTCTTATTTTTCACTTTCAAGCTTCTCATTTAACTTTGTTAATCTACTAACTTCTTCATTAGCAGCTACCATGCTTGTATGAATGTGAAACATTTCTGTGCTCATCTTTTCAACAGTTTCCTTATATTGATTCACATTTAAATCAGTGAAGGTAAGAGTTGGTACCTGTGACTTAGATGAGGATGATTCTCCTTGCTCCAGGACCATGAGTGCATAGTTTCCAAGTTCTTCATCTTCATCATTCTCAGAGTCATCCCAACTTTTACCTTCTGCAATATAAGCTTTACTTTGTTATTTCTTCAGATGAGCTTCATACTTTACTTCAAGTTCAAGATAAGCCTTATCTTTCTTTGCCTTCTTGGGTTTTCTGCATTCTGTAGCAAAGTGGCCTAGTTCATCACAGCTGAAGCACCTTATATTAGATCTGTCAACAAATCCAGTTTTGTAACCACTTTTGCTATCAGAATTGTACTTCCCTTTCTCTTTCTAGTTGTTGTTTTTGTTGAAGGATTGTCCTATATTCCTAAAGTACCTTGGCTTTTTTACTCTAATGTTAGAGAATTTTCTAGACAGATAGGCCATTGACTGATCTAGCTCATCCAGTTCTTCAAGAGTATAGTACTCATCCTTTTCCAACTCTAGTATGACTTGCTCCTGTGAATCAATTGTTCTCTGCTCACTTGTTGAGGCAACTAAGATATGAGATCTTGGTTCATCATTGGATGTTTGGCCTACATTTACTATTAAAGCACTTGAACCATCTACAACATGTCGTTGGCCAGATCTCAATGATTGCCTTTGAATCATCTCTAGTTCATAGGTTTTGAGAATTCCATATAGAACTTCCAGAGTTATCCTGCTCAAGTCTCTCCCTTCCCTGATTGCTGAGATTTTATGTTCCAAATGATCAGGAAGAGTAAGAAAGAACTTTAGATTCACCTCTTCAGCTTTATAGTACTTGTCATGAAGCTGCAAGTCATTTATCATCTTATTAAATCTTTCAAACACTTCAGTAATGCTTTCCTTGGGCTTAGCCATGAAACCCTCATACTCTGAAATCAGTATCCTTCTTTGATTAGATCTAACTTCCTCAGTTCCTTCACAGAGTATTTCAATCTTCTCCCATATTTGCTTAACAGGGTCACAGTTGACAATGTTGTTGTACATCATATTGTCAAGTGACTCAATCAATATCAATTGTAAACTGCTGTCCAGGGAGACTTTTTCCTTTTCAGGATCAGAATACTCAGTTGGATCTTTAGGAGCATAGTGAGCTGGTATGACTATGTCTCCATCTGTAGATTCCTCAACTCTTACCATAGGAGTGAAGGGTCCATCCTTGAGAATCTGAACATAGAGTAAATTGGCCATCTTGATAAACAACAACATTTTCTTTTTCCAAAGAGTGTAGTTAGCTTTGTCAAAGGTAGAAATTTTGATGCTACTAATTTTCTTTGTCTTCATTCTTCCAAGATCTTGAATCTGTTTTCTTTCAGATTTAGCTCTGATACCATTTGTTAGGTAATGAATCACACACAGAGGGGGGATGAATATGTTTTTTCTGATTTTAGGCTTTTTCTTAAAAGATAATGGTTGAATAAAGTAAATTAAATCTTGTATAGAAAAGTGTTTATGCAGAAATTAAACTTGTACAAAATAAAGAACACAGATCTTCAAAACTCACTTAATTTTTATATTAAAAATTAAGATGTTTTGCTACAAAATTTCTAAGCTCTTCGAAGTTAAAGAGCTCAGCTTCTTCTCGAGAGTGTTCCAAGAATTTTGATCTAAATTGTTACTTCTAACTAGAGGACCAGTGTTAACTTTATAGCTCAGTTAACTGCTGGTTTACACAGTGGATAATAAACATGCTATTAACTTTTCTAAATTGTCACTTGTCATTTCTATTTATAGAAAAGCAAATCTTCCATTTCTGGCTTAACATATCTTTGGCATCCCGTATTTACTTTAATCTTCTTCTGTCAGTTAATTTTTGCCATTGATCTTGCACATACTTCAAGCTACTCTCTTGTACATCTCAGCTTCATGAGCCCTGATCCTCTCTTGTACATCTTGGGAAATTGTCTCTTGAGTGCTCCTGGGCCGCAGGTTGGCACTAAGCATCGGATCTTTACCAACACACTTCTACCTTAGAGTGACCTCGTCGTCCGAAGATTCGAAATCTCTATTAGAGTAGGGTCCAGAGAATTCTCGGTCCTCAGAGATGGGAGCCAAGCCACATAAGTATTGGGGCACCCGCCTTTGTCCTTTGCTCCGATAAGAGTGTCCACTTCCTCCAACCTCGGGGTATAAAGGCATCATGTAAGGGGGTTAGTGGTCACGATCGTTGATCACTCATACCCAATGGGTTGAGGGTTCATAGGTGTATGTAGCTACTAAAATTGGCGATTCATCCCTTTAGGAGCTTGGGGATTCGTCCCTTATGGTCGGGCCTCAGTTTCCCCTACCGGGGTTCCTCCTTGGCTGGAGGCATATGTTGAGTGCAGTGGTATCTCTACCACTGATGCGATTGTTCGCGATGGGACATGATTGTATGTTCCATTATTTTTTTTTCTCCGTGTGTTCATCATGGTTGTTGTAGTCTTCCCACGGATGACATCAAATATTTTGGATTAAAAACTAGAATATGTTAGTAATTAAAGCTAGGATTTGTGAGCTTTGAGCTTTAATGGCTACTCTGGCGGTAGAGACTATCGGTCATCGCAAGATGCTTAAGTATCTCTATTTTGTAGAGAATCAAGCCAAAAATGTAGTTCTAGGTTGAGGGGTAGAGCTCTTTATATAGAGATGAGTCTATGGTTAGACTTGTGTTAGGAGACTTGGTAGACAAGTCTCCAACTTAGATGGTAATTAGGAATACTGTAAGGGAAGAAATTCCAGATCCTTCCTTGTAGGAGTGTGTGTTCGTTTTGGACTCATGTATCTGCTTTTTAGGTGTATCGGGCCTACTCCATGAACAACTTATTTTTGTGGACCTTGACGACCCCTACTAGTGGGCATTTATTACTTGGGCCGTCTTGAGTCTGCTATGAGCTTAGACTAGCTTGTTCCATACTGGGCTTTAGACAAAAAGCCCAAGTATAATTAATGCGACCTTTAATGAGTCTTTAGGATGTATTTTTCATCCATATCAGAGAATATGTTGAGAGTCTGTGCGATTGACTTTAGGGGAAGTTAGAGTGACCACTTGCCTCTAATCGAATTTGCCTATAATAATAGTTACCACGCGAGCAAAGGGATGCCCTTGTATGAAGCTCTTTATGGAAGAGGGTGCCGCTCTTCCATGAATTAAGATGAAGTTCGCGAACATAAGATTCTAAGATCCGAGCTGGTCCAACAAATGCGAGAAACAATAGAGCTCATCAGGAAGAGACTAGTAGCAGTCTATGATAGATATAAGAAATACGTCGACCAGACCAGGATGGATAGAGAATATGAAGTGGGAGATTCGGTGTTGCTGAAGGTGTCTTTATAGAAATGAGTAATGCGATTTGGAAAGAAAGGGAAGCCGAGTCCCAGATTCATTGGGCCATTTGAAATCTTGAAAAGATTGGACCTCTAGATTATGAGCTCGCATTGCCTCCTAACTTGCAACAAGTACACAATATGTTCTATGTGTCGATGCTGAGGACATATCATGCTGATGCGTGCCACGTGATAGAATAAGAGCAGGTAGACCTACAACCATACTTGACCTACATAGAACAACCGATAATGATAATGGATCAGAAGGAACAAGTGCTGAGAAACAAGACTGTCAAGTTGGTCAAAGTCTTGTGGATGGACCCGAATGTTGAAGAATCAACCTGGGAACTAGAAGACGTAATGAAAGAAAAGTGTCCCCACCTATTTTCAATTTGATTCCGGTACGAAATCCCTTTAAGGGGAAGACTGTAATAACTTGATTTTTTTGGGACTATTTAAAATATTGAATGAATAGTAATCCTGATGATCAAGGAAAAACTTTTGAGCCCACACTATGTAAGGGTATTTAAATTAATTTTCCAAGTTGATATTATGATTTTACGTACCAAATGAGTGTTTGTAAAAGTCGTGAGTTCTTGAAGAAAACCAATATTTCAAAACGACCTTATTTTAAGAACCATCGAGAAATATGAGAACCATACTACAACCAAGGATTTAAAATCATATGAATAAAACCCAAGTACAAGATTATGAAATATAAGGATCCATAAGAAATGATTACCCTGCGAATCGCATACGATGATGTACCACAATTACGAGAAAGCGACCAACTACGTACGTAAGTGAATAAATAAACGAAACAATCCCATGCAAATCCCTATGCAAAGCACGCAAATCAATTAGTACAAAAGCAAACAATATTTGGTGATCAAATAGTGACCTTGTGAAGGAGCATTGTAACTTGGTTGAGTGAATAGTAAATAGGATGGTGCATGTGTACTTAGGTAGCTTGTAGCTTTGGAATATGAGGCCATGCTTATTGAATTATACAAACTGTATACATACCTACAAATCACCAAAAGTGACCAAAAGTAAGAAGCATCCATGAACACTCCTTCCCCTATTTTTCTTATTCCATTCGGCCCTATCAAGAAAAGGGAGAAAAAGAAATCAAGAATTCAAGCTCTAGCCATGGATTAATTCTCCAATTAATTCCCAAACTTCCATATTACTAAATTAGGGTAAAATAAATCTTTCAACCCATTTCCTTGAGTTTATCATATGTAAATAAATTGTTAAAGATGATGATGAATAGTGACCAAACAGTAATCCAAGTTTGTTTTTGTTAATTTCTTGGATGATTAAGGATCTTTAAGCTCATTTAAGGATACATCAAGCATCATCCATGCAAGGAGAACCTTCCAAGAGTCCAAGAATGTTATAAAAACTATCTTTCACTTTTATTTTAGAAATAATGTTTTCAAGAAAGTTGTAGATCTTTGATGTAGCTTCAGTTGTAGTGATTATGTTGTTGATCTCGATAAGCCTGTGTACTTATCAAAATATCAAGTGTTCTAATAATTCAAACTGGAGATCTTGAGGTACAGTCTCAAAGTACAGAATTGAAGATCAGTTCAATATCCAAGATAAACAATCAACAAACAATCCAACAGCTGGATTGATAACTCTATAAAAAACAGTTTGAAGTGTGTGCAAGATCAATGGTAAAGATTAATTGACAGAGGAAGATTAAAGTAAACACGGGATGCTAAAGATATGCTAAGCCAGAAATGGAAGATTTAATTTTCTATAAATAGAAATGACAAGTGACAGTTTAGAAAAGTTAATAGCATGTTTATTATCCACTGTGTAAATCAGCAGTTTACTGAGCTATAAAGTTAACACTGGTCCTCTAGTTATAAGTAACAATTTAGATTAAAATTCTTGTAACACTCTCGAGAAGAAGCTGAGCTCTTTAACTTCGAAGAGCTTAGAAATTTTGTAGCAAAACATCTTAATTTTTAATCCAAAAATTAAGTGAGTTTTGAAGATCTGTGTTCTTTATTCTGTGCAAGTTTAATTTCTACATGAACACTTTTCTATACAAGATTTAATTTACTTTGTTCAACCATTATCTTTCAAGAAAAGCCTAAAATCAGAAATACACATTCACCCCCCTCTGTGTGTGATTCATTACCTAACAAAGTATGCCCATAAGAAACAACCTTATTTATATTACAAACGTACCAAATCCCAATTTATTTATCTTACAACTGAACTAAACTTTATTACAAATTATGAATACAAACTAAGGAAAACATCATCTGCTAGATTATTCCAATTCAACCTGGAAACTTAGCTCACATACTTGTCTAGGGATCCTTGCTACCTCCAATTTCCTTTTTAACTGGAAAAGAACATAAACAGATTTGCAAGAGTGAGCTATCTAGCTCAACAAGTCATAATAATAACGCTGAGATTAAACAATGATCAACTGAAATGATATAAGCAATCAAGTTTCCCGATAAACAATGATTAGAATTGGATATTCACTTCTATTTTAAAAATCAAGGTTAGGCTGCTGATCAGTCATACACTAACCCCAAGCAAGGCTCCCAACTTTGCTCTATATACTGGATCCAAGGCACACATTGGCCTATCATGACCACGGATCTGGTCCGATCAAGAATCTGGTCTATATTTGAAAACAATCCAATTTTATAATAATAACATGATAAATAATGTAGATCAATACGCTGAACCATAAACAACATTTATCTTGAAGCATAGGGTGACTCTTAATATTATGAAGGTATAACAAGGTAATCATAAAGATTGACTTTCAATGAAGGAAATAATCAGAAAGTAGAAGACTAAGGGTTCAATGGTTACAAGGATTGGTCTTCTGTTATACAAGGCATAAAGGTTCGTGTATTAAGCAATTCCATATCAAGAATCAATATGTGGTATATATATTTGTGGATTAATATCGTATATGTGTGGTTCGTATCTGAGAGTTCATCAATCAATGGTTTACAAAGAATAGAGCTTACGACTCAAGATCAATAACAATAATCAGGGTTTAGGGTTAAGTATTTCAAAGTACTTTAGTTAACTAATAATTAAATCTTATTAAATATTTAATTAAAATTAATTAATAACCAATTAAATTAACAAATCAATTAATATTTAAATTAATATACTAATTAAATAATTAATTATCAACTAAAATTAATTAATTAAATAAGATTTATTTTTAAATTAAAAATAATTTTCAGAAAATAAATATTAATTTTTGGAATTTTAAATAATTAGTAATTGATTTTCTGAAAATAAATTAAATAGAAATATAAATTCTGAAAATAACTAAAATAAAATCTTAATTTTGTAAGTTTTAAAAACTAAAGTACTGATTTTGCAAGAAAGAGAAACTTCAGGGGGTCAAACTGCAGTTTTCCCCTGTCGTCTTCCCCGTCCATAGCTCTGGCGGCCGGCCACCATTAACGGCGGCCACCAAGCTTTTCCGGCGAGTGAAAATCTACCCAGAAACATGCCAAAATAATAACGTATGATCTTCTTGCCATCAGGAACACATCTGCAATCTCAAAACAATCAAACACTTACTGAATCGACCGGAAAATCAATCTGAAAATCCCGCCGCCGTTTCAACCCATTTTCCGATCATCCTCTTCCAGTTATCATTTTTTATTACGTATATACTATTCGAATTGTCTTTGGACGATCTACAAGTTGGTAAGATAAATTTTATCTAATAACCCCTAACAAAGAATCACCTAATTTCTGATTAAGAATATTCAAACACATAATCCCTAATTTTAATATTTCAAGAATCAAACCCCTTTTTCTACATGTTATTGAACTCCAAATTCGTCATATAATATATCAATATGACCAGAACAAAATTATCTATAAGATTAAATCAATAAGATATTAACCTTGATTTATGCACTGTAATGGATAGTTGATTCTGATAGAATATTTCAAGAGCTTCGATTTGGTATATGGCACACTTGATTCAGAGTTCGATAACGCTTTTGTTTTTATGAAAATTGAGAAAGTCAAGGAGTTCAAATGGCTGAAGCCACTAAGGGGGGACCCCGAGAATAAAGACAAGAGTCGATACTGCCAGTACCACAAATATGTTGGTCATGATACTGATGATTGTAGGCAGCTCAAGGATGAAATTTAGTATTTGATCCGAAAAGGGAAGTTTGGACGTTTCACCAAGGGTGAAGAGGCTGGAGGCTAAAAAAGAGACAATGATCAAAAAGATAACGATCAAAGGGGTAACGAAAAGGATCGCAACCCGTAGCCCTGAGGGCCAGTAATCAATATTATCTCAAGAAGTCCTACAATAGCTGGGACTACAAGGAACTCTCGAAAAGCTTATGTGAGAGAGGTGATGAGTGTAGTCGGAGAACCGTCAAAGCCTTCTAAGTCGGAGATGACGCTTGAATTCGGTGACCCAAGGTTTGAGATATCCTGAGGATGGTTCTCTTTTTATCACTCTGATAATTGGAAATTGTCCTGTTATGAGGGTCCTAGTGGTTAATGGAGCTTTCGTGGATATTCTTTTTCATGACATATTCCTAAGGATGGGCTATAATGATTCATAATGGACTCCTTCCGACGCACCCATCTACGGGTTTAACCAAGTGGAATGTCAATTCAATGGAGCAATACAATTTCCAGTAACAATTGGGGAAGAGCCTATGGAAGCCACGCAGATGTTAAACTTTCAGGTTGCTAAGGCAACCTCCTCTTATAATATCATCATGGGTAGAACATGAATCCATGGGTTTAAGGTCGTGCTCTCAACCTACCATATGGTACTGAAGTTCCTGACTAGGAACGGTGTTGGAGAGGCAAAAGGAGACCAAAAAATGGTCCACAGTTGCTATGTTGCAGCACTTAGGCCCGATGGAACTAGGGGGAAGGTCCTCCGTATAGAAGACATGGATGTCCGCGAGAATGAAGAACTTCGAGGGAAGCCAACAGAGGACTTAGTCCCAATTCCCCTAGACTCCTTAGACTCGGAGAAGGCCACGTATGTTGGAGCATCTTTATACAAGCCTTTAAAGGGCCAATTGACAACTTTCTTACAAAAGAACAATGATGTGTTTACTTGGATGGAAGCTGATATGCCTGGGATTGACCCGAACCTTATAACTCATAAGTTGAACCTCGATCCAACTCGGAAGGTCGTAATGCAGAAGAAGAGAACTTATATCCCTAACAGGCTGGAAGCCATTAAGCGGGAGGTCGAGAAGCTCCTAAAAGCTAGGTTCATTGAGGAAGTACAATTACTTGAGTGGTTGGCCAACCCTGTAATGGTCAAGAAGGTTAGTGGGAAGTTGAGAATGTGCATTGACTTCGCTGACTTGAATGATGCTTGTCCTAAGGACTGCTACCCTTTAACAAGGATAAATACCCTGATTGATGCCACTGCTGGGCACGAGATGCTGAATTTTATGGATGGTTTTAGTGGTTACAATCATATCAAGATGCACAAATATGGCACCTCCAAGGTATCTTTCATAACTGACTTTGGTGTATTTTATTATCTTCTTATGGCTTTTGGACTTAAGAATGCAGTAGCTACTTACCAAAGGTTGGTATATAAGATATTTACCCATCTAATTGGGAAGTCTATGGAGGTCTATTATGATGACATGTTAGTCAAAAGCCTAAGAAGGACGATCATATTAGTCACCTCTGAGAGGCATTTGAAGTGCCGAGGCATCACAAGATGATGATAAATCACACCAAGTGTGCTTTTGGTATTGGGTCTGGAAAATTTCTGGGTCACATGGTCTCAAAGAGGGGAATTGAGGTCAACCCTCACAAGATCAAAGCCATCCTGGACATAAAGCCACCATGCTTCATCAAGGACGTTCAGAAGATGACCGGAAGAATCGCAGCTCTGGGGAGGTTCATCTCCAGTTTTTGAGATAAATGCATGCCCTTTTTCAAAACCCTTAAGAAGGTGAAGAATTTTGAATGGACAACTGAGAGCCAAGTGGCCTTTAAACAGCTAAAGAAGTACATGATTGAGGCCCCGTTATTGGCCAAGCCTAGTCCGGAGGACACTCTTTATTTGTACCTCACGGTATCTGAACAAGCTATGAGTGCAGTTATGAAAAAGGAAGAACGGAAACTTCAAAAGCCAGTATACTATGTAAACAAGGAGCTCCGTGGATCAGAGTTGAATTACTTTACCATAAAGAAGTTTGCACTTGCCCTCATCACAGCCTCGAGGAAGTTGAGACCATACTTCCAGGCTCACAAGATCGAATTCTTGACAAACCAACCCTTGAGGAGCATTCTTTATAACCCAAAGGCCAGTGGAAGGCTCATTAAGTGGGCAATTGAGTTAGGAGAATTTGACATCAAGTACAAGCCTCGAACATCCATCAAGGCTCAGGCCTTAGTAGACTTCATGGTTGAATGACCCATTAGCGACCAAGAAGTCGGGGCAAGAGATAATAACCCTAGAAGGAGAAGAGAAAGAGAAAGATAAAGATACGACTCTGAAAGAGTATTGGGTTCTCCATTTTGACGAAGCGTCCAAAAAAAATCCAGTGGGGCAGGTATAGTCTTACAAAGCCCCAATGGGTTCATAATTGAGTATGCATTAAAGTTGGACTTCCCAACTACGAATAATGAAGCAGAATATGAAGCATTTATAGTCGGATTAGGATTGGCTAGAGCAATGAGGGCCAAAAACCTTAAGGTCTATGGAGACTCAAGGCTTGTAGTTGCTCAAGTCAGTGGAGAGTTTAAAGCCAAGGATGATACTATGGCCAAGTACCTGATAGTCGTGAAGGGAATACTAACTCAGTTTGATAAATGGTACGCAGAACACGTTTCGAGGGAGGATAACACTACAGGTGATGCCCTATCCCAGTTTGCCTCGTCTGGAATCGAGAACTATCTGAGAAGTATCTGCTTCCAGGTCTTCAAGACCCCTACTATATATGTCATAAATTTGATAACACTGGTTGGTGTAGCAAGTTATTGGATAGATCCGATCAAAATCCACCTTGAGACTGGATGGCTCCCTGATGATTCCCAGGAGGCACACAAGCTGTCGGTGAGAGCATTAAGATATTCATTGAATGAAGGCCTCCAGTATAATAGATCCTTTTTTATTCCATACTTGAGGTGCTTGAGACCTCTTGAAGTAGTGAAGGCGCTTAAAGAAGCCCATGAATGTATTTATGGATAACACATGGGGGGCAGGGCCCTCGCTCACAAGATAACTCGATTGGGATTCTACTGGCCAACGATGCTAGCCGATGTAAAGGCTTATGTAAAGAAATGTGACAGATGCCAGAGGCATGCCCCAATAGTATTACAGCCCCCAGAGAGGCTTATGTCTATCAGTCACCCAGCTCTTTTGCGATGTGGGGAATGGATATCCTTGACCATTTCCTATAACATCGGGATAGAGGAAGTTCATTTAGAAAGTCATAGACTACTTCACAAACTGGATTGAGGCTAAGGCACTAATCAATATAACCACCAATAAAATTACCCATTCTTCTGGGAGTATATGATATGCCGATTTGGGATTCCACACATCCTTGTCACGGATAATGAGCAGAACTTTGATAACGCGGAGTTTAAAGAGTATTGCAACGATAACAGCATAGAGTTTCACTTCACCTCGATTGCACACCCACAAGAAAAAGGGAAGGCGGAGAGTTGATAATAGAATCATCCTTAATGGACTTAAGAAAAGGGTTGAACGCTTGAGGAACACTTGGGCAGACGAGTTGCTGCCTATACTATGGGCGTATCATACTACCTGCAAAGTGACAACTGAAGATACCCCATTTATGTTGGCTTACGGAGCCAAAGTTGTCGTGCCCCTAGAAATCACCCATGAATCACCTAGGGTTGAAGCTTATGAACTAGTAACCAATGAAGAAGGCATGATGCTCGCTATTGATCTCATTGACGTGGTCAGAGATGAGGCCAATGCCCATAATACAGAGCATCAATGAAGAGCCTCCCTCTATTATAATAGAAGGGTTAAAGAAAGGTTCTTTCAGCAAGGAGACTTGGTTTTAAGGAATATTGAGGCATCGGGAGTTGCGGAAAGAGGAAAGCTAGACCCTAACTGGGAAGGGCCTTATAAGGTCAGCATGGCATTAAGACGAGGATACTATAAGTTAGAGACCTTGAACGGGGATGAAGTGCCCCGTACATGGCACGCTTCAAACCTGAAGGTTTATTATATTTAGGACATTCGTAACATGTTCCTAGTGCTTACTATTAAGTTTATGAATACGGTCGACGAAACCATCTTATATAAGGGTTGAACCCATTTTTCAGAGATATTGTCTATCTATGTAAGATCTTGTCTACTAATTTATTTAAGTACGAGCATCTAAAGAATGTAAGTCCCGAAGGACCAAATGCCGAAAATAAAAGACAAGTATGAAATGAGATCAAACTAAATGGATTAATAAAGATCCCGAAGGATCATAAGTGAAGTCCCGAAGGACCAATAGGTTACAAGTCGATATAGTTTAAATAAACAAGTCTAGAAAATAAGGCCACTTGCGGCGTTCAAAGCCATGCAAGTCTATCTCAGCCACTCCTCAGATGATTCCTCCTCCCCTTCATCATTCCTCGCTCCCTGGGCATCCTCATTATCATCATCTTCCTCATCTGAATCTACCTCAGATGAGGAGCTGCTACTCCTTGGAACCAGCTCTCTAATTTTCCCGTAGAGGGCCATTTTGGAGCTAGGACTTCCTGAGGGGGCTTACCCTTGGAACCACAACCCCCACGTCTTAAATTAGATTGAGACCGCTGGAGGGAAATCTCGGGCAGAGACCCAGAGGCCTGCCCGGATGGATCTATAACATGGATATCCCGGGGGTAAGTGAAGAGACTCGGATCGACCACGTCCAAATACAAGCTATGAACGTCCTTAACACTCATTTTCCATCCTAAGGCCAAATTCACAGGGCGCATCTGGTCGTCATGGTCATCATGGTCATCCATCATCTGAGTAAACTTTTAAGATCTATGATATATGTGCACAAGCTCCTTCCACTCTTTCTTCCTCTTCTGCATCTCCTTAGTGCATTTTTCTCCAAGAAAGCAACCTTGTCTTCTGCCTGGTGAGCCTTAGACTCCTACTCATCTGAGGAGATCTTTATTTTGTTCGTAGAAGTCTGAAACGCTGCATAGTCACTGTTGCGCCCTCCAAACCCGGGTCAGAAGTTTGGGGTCCATAACATACACACAATATATATAAACCTGTTTATGAAAATAATATATACAAATCCGCTACTTACCATAACCACAGATCACAGCAGTTTAAAGTATGCCCACAAGCCACAACCTTATTTATATTACAAACGTATCCAATCCCAATTTATTTATCTTACAATAGAAGTAAACTTTATTACAAATTATGAACACAAACTAAGGTAAACATCATCTGCTAGCTTATTCCAATTCAACCTAGAAACCTAGCTTACACGCTTGTCTGGGGATCCTCGCTACCTCCAATTTCCTTTTTAACTGGAAAAGAACATAAACATATTTGCAAGAGTAAGCTAACTAGCTCAATAAGTCATAATGACAACACCGAGATTAAACAAAAATTAACTGAAATGATATAAGGAATCAAGTTTCCTCATAAGCAATGATTAGAATTGAATATTCACTTTTATTTTAAAAACCAAGGTTAGGCTGTTGATCAGTCACGCACTAACCCCGAGCAAGGCTCCCAGCTTTGCTCTATATACTGGATCCAAGGTACACATTGGCCTATCATGACCACGAATCTGGTCCATATTTGAAAACAACCCAATTCTATAATAATAACATGATAAATAATGTAGATCAATAAGATGAACCATAACCAACATTTATCTTAAGCATAGGGTGACTCATAATACTATGAAGGTATAACAAGGTAATCATAAAGATTGGCTTTTAATCAAGGAAATAATCAGAAAGTAGAAGACCAAGGGTTCAATGGTTACAAGGATCGGTCTTCTGTTATACAAGGCATAAAGGTTCATATGTTAAGCAATTCCATATCAAGAATCAATATGTGGTATATATGTATTTGTGGAGTAGTATCGTATATGTGTAATTCGTATCAGAGAGTTCATCAATCAATGGTTTACAAAGAATAGGGTTTACGGCTCAAGATCAATAATAATAATAATCAAGTTTTAGGGTTACATATTTCAAAGTAATTGTAATATAACAAGAACTATTCAGAATACCTAATAACATATATGAAGGAATTTCGGAAATACTTGTAATACATTACAAGAAAGAGCAGAAGCACTTGCCTTATCAATTCGCTTTTACTTTACTTGCACTCGTCAAATGGTTCTCACTCACTGATCACTTGCTTTCCCTTTTTATGTCTTGCTTCCTCTGTTAAACATCACATGTATTTATTAATATTATTTCTCATCACGTTCTATTTGTTACAAGCTTCTATCTACCCTTCGTTTCACCGAAATCCGACGTACGGATTGAAAGTTACAAATAAAATCGTCAAACAATGCACATATAGTCATATTATACATCAATCTGATCACATATAGCATATAACACGTAAGATATTCAAACAGTCTCCGGATCATTTTATAATTAAATAATAGGGTTTAAACGCCCGAATATGACTTTAAAATCAGTTAATAATAATTATCAAGCCTTGAAAATAATTTAAAATAATATTTTAAAGCTCGAAACTATTTCTCAGAATTTTTAAATCAAAATAAATAATTAAATCTAATTAAATAATTAATTAAAATTAATTAATAACCTATTAAATTAATTAATCAATTAATATTTAAATTAATTTACTATTTAAATAATTAATTATCAACTAAAATTAATTAATTAAGATTTATTTTTAAATTAAAAATAATTTTCAAAGAATAAATATTGATTTTTGGAATTTTAAATAATTAGAAATTGATTTTTTGAAAATAAATTAAATAGAAATATGATTTCTGAAAATAATTAAAACAAAAATCTTAATTTTGTAAGTTTTAAAAACTAAAGTACTGATTTTGCAAGACAAGGAAACTTCAGGGGGTTAACTGTAGTTTTCCCCCGTCGTATTCCCCGTCCATAGCTCTGGTGGCCGGCCGCCATTAACGGCGGCCACCAAGCTTTTCCGGCGAGTGAAAATCAACTCAGAAACATGCCAAAATGACAGCGTATGATCTTCTTGCCATCAGGAACACATCTGCAATCTCAAAACAATCAAACACTTACTGAACGACCGGAAAATCAATATGAAAATCCCACCGCCGTTTCGACCCGTTTTCCGATCATCCTCTTCCATTTATCTTTTGTTCATTACATATATACCATTCAAATCGTCTTTGGAAGATCTATAAGTTGGTAACATCAATTTTATCTAATAAGCCCTAACAAAGAATCGCCTAATTTCCGATTAAGAACATTCAAACACATAAACCCTAATTTTAATATTTCAAGAATCAAACCCCTTTTTCTACATGTTATTGAACTCCAAATTCGTCATATAATATATCAAAATAACCAGGACAAAATTATCTACAAGATTAAATAAATAAGATATAAACATGGATTTATGCACTGAAATGGATAGTTGATTCTGATAGAACATTTCGAGAGCTTCGATTCAGTATATGGCACACTTGATTCCGAGTTCGATAACGCTTTCGTTTTTAAGTTCGATTCTCAAGAACGTGATAATTTTACGGGTTTTTCTCTGTAAATTCCAGGGTTTAATTGTTCGATTATGATTATACGAATAAAATGAAATAAGAAAAAGGCTATTTATATTTATATAATATTAATACCCGTTGTATCATATTGGATCGAAAAATAAGTTACTTAGCCTCTAAGTAACTGCTAAAACGATTCGATTTGATACCCGTTTTGGATAATTATCAAAACCGAGCTTCTTATAAAACACTTTATACGAAAATAATGTAATATTATCCCGTCTTTCGAGAATACGGGTTTTGTTGATCTATCGAAATGATTATCGTATCGAAAATTTTACGCCGGGACTCGTACGGGTCAAACCGTACTCCCGATTGAAAAAGTCAAAACACGGAAAATGTCTGGAATAATCAAATTAGGTTAGGAAAGAGTTTTCCGAAGAGTTTCGGGTTGTAAAAACACAAAAACGGTTGAAGTTGGACGATTCCAGATTTTATAAAACAGTTTTGTAATTATACAGAATATAATTAATAAATTCATAAATTATTTTAAAATCATATAACAATCCAAAAATTACTCAAAAAATATCATAATTATCTATATTTTATTCTGGATATAGTAAAATTAGAATACTGACATTTTATCACATATACACATTTAAATATCAACATCAATCATCAGATAATTCACCAAAATTCATATAATAATCACATAATAATCATTTATTGATAAAAATAATTACACGCTATATCCTGGATATTACATCCTTCCCCCTTAAAAGGATTATGTCCTCAGAATCTCCTAAGAAAACAAGTGAGGGTATTTTGCTCGCATATCACTTAACTCCCACGTTGACTCTTCAACCTTTGGGTTCCTCCACAATACATTCACTAACTATACAACTTTATTTCTTAACACCTTCTCTCTCTTTTCTAAAATCTCTATTGGATTCTCTACATACGATAAATATGCCCGAAGTTATATTGACTCATACTCGATTACATGTCTAGAGTCTGGATTATACTTCTTAAGCATCGATACGTGAAATACATTATGAATGTGTTCCATGAATGGAGGTAACGCCAATTTCTATGCTACCTTGCCGACACGTTTTAAAATTTTAAAAGGTCCAACATATCTAGGACTCAGCTTTCCTTTCTTACCAACTCTAGACAATCTTTTCCATGGTGACACTTTTAGCAACACTAGATCTCCTTCTTTGAATTCCATATCCATCATGGATTGATCTGCATATTTCCTTTGAGGATCCTGTGCTACAACTAACCTCTTTTGAATAACTTCAACAACTTCCTTTGTCTATTGCACCAATTCAGGTCCAAGTATCTTACATTCCCCGACTTCCTCCCAATATACTAGTGATCGACATTTGCGTCCATAAAGTGCTTCATGGGGAGGCATTCCGATACTGGCATGATAACTGTTATTGTAAGCAAACTCCACTAAGGGCAAATGTTTATCCTAATTTCCTTTGAAATTAATAGCACAAACACGTAACATATCTTCAATAGTCTGGATCGTTCTCTCGCTTTGGCCGTCAGTTTGTGGATGATAAGTTGTACTCATATTCAATTTAGTTCCCAAGCATTCTTGAAAAATTCTCCAAAATCTTGAATTGAATCGTGGATCTCGATCTGATACAATAGACACAGGCACTCCATGACGAACTACTATTTTCTTCAAATACATGTGAACCAATTTGTCCAGTGAAAATCTTTCATTAATGGGCAAGAAATGAGCTGATTTAGTTAGTCTGTCCACTATAACCGAAATGGCATCGTGGTTCGCTTTCATCCTTGGTAATCCGACTATAAAATCCATAGCAATATGTTCCCATTTCCATTCTGGAATTTCTAACGGTTGTAATAATTTACTTGGTCTCTAGTGCTATGCCTTAACTCTTTCTCTCTTCATGTATGGCCACCAATAATTCTCTTTTAAATCTATGTACATCTTGGTACTTCCTGGATGGATGGAATACTTTGAGTTGTGAGCTTCATGTAAAATTTCATTTTTCAATTCTGTCACTGGTGGAATCCAAATTCTGGAAGAAAATCTTAGAATACCTTGGTCATCCTTTTGAGCGTATAATTCTTCTCCTACCAATCGATTAATATCTTTATCCATTATTTCCTCTTGACAGTTCTTTATCTTCTCTAACAGTTTTGGCTGAAAGTTCATACTATACATCTTTACTTCATCAGGCTTACAAATTCTGACTTCCAATTCCAATTTCTGAAATTCCTTGTATAATTATTCAGGTACTGTTAAACACATTCAATATTTCCTTTCTGCTTAACGCATCTGCCACAACATTTGCTTTTCCTGGATGGTAGCTAATCGTGCAATTATAGTCTTTGATCAGCTCCAACCATCTTCTCTATCTCATGTTGAGTTGCTTTTACGTGAATATGTACTTTAAACTCTTATGATCCGTATAGATTTCCCATTTTTCTCCATATAGATAATGTCTACGAATCTTCAAGGCGAATACTATTGCTGCTAACTCTAAGTCATGAGTAGGATACTTCTGCTCATGAGGTTCAGTTGTCTAGATGCATATGCAATAACTTTATCATGCTGCATCAAAACATAACCTAATACCTTATGAAAATCATCACTATAGATTATAAAATTTCATTGATCATATGGAAGTGACAAAACAATTATCGTGATCAATCTCTTCTTCAATTCTTGAAAACTTTCTTCACACTTCCCGTTCCATGTAAACTTCTCATTTTTCCTGGTAAGTTTCGTCAAAGGCGTCACAATGTTTGAGAAATCTTGAATAAATCTTCGATAATATCCCGCTAATCCCAAGAAACCTCTCACTTTTGTTGGTGTTTTTAACCTTTCCCAATTCATAATAGCTTCAATCTTTGTTGGATCTACTTTGATCCCTCCATCACTTACTATGTGCCTTAAGAATTGAACTTCTTGTAACCAAAACTCACAATTTGAAAATTTGGCATACAATTTCTCTTTTCTCAAAATTTCTAAAGATATCCTTAAATGCTCTGTATGGTCTTCCATTGACTTCAAGTAGATCAAAATATCATCGATAAACACAATTACAAACTTGTCCAAATATTCCTTGAAAATTCTGTTCATCAAGTCCATGAATGTTGCGGGGGCATTGGTCAATGCAAAAGACATTAATAAGAATTTATAATGACCATACCTTGTTCTAAAAGCTATCTTTGGTATATCTTCAGGTTTGATATTCAACTGGTGATATCCCGATCTCAAATAAATCTTAGAGAAATACTTGGCTCCTTTCAGCTGATCAAACAAATCAATGATTCGGGTCAATGGATACTTATTCTTGATGGTAAGCTTATTGAGTTCTCGAAAGTCGATGCATAATCTCATGCTTCCGTCCTTCTTCTTAAAAAATAGTACCGGTGCACCCCATGGGGATACACTGGGTCGAATCACTCCTTTCTCCAATAACTCTTGCAACTACTTTGCTAGTTCTTTCATTTCAACTTGCGTCATTCTGTACGGGGATTTAGATACTGGTTCCATTCCAGGTGCTAAGTCGATCGCAAACTCAATTTCTCTATCTGGAGGAAGTCCTGGTAATTCGTCTAGAAACACGTCTGGAAATTCATTTACCACAAGAATGTCTTCTAGTTTTGCTGGCTCCTGACTTCTATCTATCACATAAGCAATGAAATGCTCGCATCCTCGTCATAATAATTTCTTAGCTTGAATCATCATTAAGAACTTCTTTGCTTGCTTCTGACCTTTAAACGTTACCACTTTCTCGTTTGGCGTCTTTAAAATTACCTTCTTGTTAGACAGTCTGTCTGAGCATTATGCTTAGATAGCCAGTCCATTCCTAAAATAATGCCAAACTCTCATAACTTAAATGGTATCAAGTCAGCATCAAACTTATTTCCAGAATTCTCATGATTTTCTAATTCTACCGTCATAATTTCACTTAACAATTCAATTGGACAATTCACTTTATCAATAAAATTTTGAGAAATAAATGACCAAGTTACTCCCGAATCTACTAGCACTTTAGCACATACATAATTCATAGTAAGCGTACCTACCACAACATCAGTGTCCATGATAGCATCCTTCACAGACATGTCATAAACTCTAGCTCTTGGAGGTTCATTCACTGTTGGGGTAGCTCCCATGATTCTCAGTATATTATTGACTGGAATTCGTGTCTTGCAATCCCTTGCGATGTGTCCCGGCTTTCCGCACTTGAAATATGTAAACCCAATTGCTGGAACTTTGCATGTCTGATTTCTGGTAGGCTGATCTCTGTTGGCTGGCTCTCTGGTTGGCTGATTACGACACTCCCTTGAATATTTTTCCTCTAGTTGCATCTGTAACAGACCACATTCAACTTGTTTCAAACTCCACCATGTTTCTTTCCACATACTTGGCAGTCTGGTAGAGCCGGTCTCTGCTGGGTTGGCTGGTTTTCAATGGCTGGACGGTTGACTTGTCCTCCGTTGCCTGCATTTTGCCTTCTAAAATTAAGATTCCTTCCGGGATGAAACTTTCCTTTCCTATGATTAAAATTTGTGAACTTCTCTGCTTGGGACTGTCATTCACTTCCCTCAAACTTCCTCTTCTTACTATCTTTCTACTTCTGAGACATTTCACTCTCTGTCTCCGCTATCATAGCTTTCTGCACAACTCCCGCATACGTATCCAATTCAAATATGGCCACTTTCCCTCGGATCCAAGGCTTAAGACCTTGCTAAAACCTCATAGTTTTCTTCCTATCAGTGTCCACATATGATGGTACAAACCTGGACAATTCCTCAAACTTACTTTCATAATCTGCCACTGACATATTTCCCTATTTTAACTCCAGAAATTTCAATTCCATTTAATCTTGAACAAACTGAGGGAAATACTTCTCTTAAAACAACTCCTTGAATCTATCTCACACAACATCATCTGTACCTTCCAATGTCTTAACAGTTTCCCACCAATAGGTGGCTTCATTCTTCAGATAGTAACTCATAAACTCAGTTTTCTGTTCCTCTCACACCTTGACTAAGGCAAATGCCTTCTCAATTTCCTTCAACCAGACTCTTGCCTCAATAGGATCTACAGAACCTTTAAATTTTGGTGGATTCACCTCCTGAAAAATCTTAAAGGTTACCTGAGGATTAGTCTGCCTCTGCTGTTATTGAGTCAGGTGGACTGTCTGTTGGGCCAAGATCTGAAGAACCTGGGCTACAGTTGGGTCTATGGGACCTGGATTCACATTCTGGTTATAGTTGTCTTGGTTGTTGTTGTTGGTTTCTTCATTCTGGTTAGTAGAACGGGTATTTCTTCTGGGAGGAATTTCTGTAAAGAATCAAATAACTTATTTAGCCTTTAAATCAAAACCCTTTCTATGAAAAGATTTTTGTAAAACATAAATATCTCTTTTTGAAAACATTTTCAATCGTTGAACTAAGTAAATTGCATGCTTCTTTACAGAATGTAAGAAATTAAGGGATAAAGGGTACATGTTATTACAAGAGTTTATAACAGGTGTAGTAAGTAAAAATAAAACAATTACACTAAGGTAGATGACAATGCTGGAAAAGAAAAAATACTGATATATCAAAATTTGGTAGTACAAGCGTAAAACGTTTTATTAAAGGCAAAGGTACAACATGCCTATCCATTATTCAGCAAGTCTAATTTGTTTATATGCCCACCAAAAGTCTGATAGTACATACTACATACTATTATACATATATCAGTTGTCACATCATTTATGTCATCTAGTTCAAGGAAACTCTGGTCCACCAAGCCTCTCAAAATCCTCCAATCCCTCTCTAGCCCACCCCATAAGAGCATCTGGGCCTGCATACTCACAAGTAGCTCCATGAAGTCTAGCCTCAAGTATTCTCTGGGTCACCTGAATCTCATTCCAAAGCTCCCTCACATTCCTGTCAACATCTAGAGTCCTTATAATGTGTTGTAGCTCCTGAATCTGAGCCAACAAGGCTTCTCATTCCAAAAGAAGAGCCTCATACTTATAGTATGGAACATGGTTTGGAGTAAACTGGAAAGATGCACCCGCAACTGAATGTCCGGTAGAGTCAAAATCAGCAGGTGGGGGTCCTCAAATATGTGGTCTCACACCAGGTGATGGAATAGCTCACAGTGGTGCAACCATCACAACTAGTATTATAGCTAACACTGGTGGAAGAGCAGGGCATAGATTAGAAGATGGTCCTTGAACTAAAGGCTCCGAATGATCAGATGATATCGGGATAAAGGAATCTGCCATCACTACTATATGAAAATTACGCTGCTAGATAAGAATCTCGAATCTCATCTCGAATCATACTAAAATCTACTATTTAGTCAAATTCAACCTCTCGACGTCCTATTTCTCTATTTCTAAATCTTAACCTTAACCCTCTACCCATTCCTGACAATCTAGGCTTATGGCAGTGACTTTTAAACTGTAGCTCTGATGCCGAACCCGTTGCGCCCTCCAAACCCGGGTCAGAAGTTTGGGGTCCACAACACACACACACACAATAGATATAAAACTGTTTATGAAAATAATATATACAGTGACCCTACTTACCATAACCACGGATCGCAGCAGTTTAAAGTATGCCCATAAGCCACAACCTTATTTATATTACACATAAATAACAACCCAATTCTATAATAATAACATGATAAATAATGTAGATCAATAAGCTGAACCATAAATAACATTTATCTTGAAGCATAGGGTGACTTGTAATACTATGAAGGTATAACGAGGTAATCATAAAGATTGGCTTTTAATCAAGGAAAGAAACAGAAAGTAGAAGACCAAGGGTTCAATGGTTACAAGGAATGGTCTTCTATTATACAAGGCATAAAGGTTCGTATGTTAAGCAATTCAATATCAAGAATTAGTATGTGGTATATATGTATTTTGGAGTAGTACCGTATATGTGTGGTTCGTATCTGAGAGTTCATCAATCAATGGTTTACAAAGAATAGGCTTACGGCTCAAGATCAATAACAATAATCTGGGTTTAGGGTTAAGTATTTCAATGTACTTGAAATATAACAAGAACTATTCAGAATACTTAATAGCATATAAGAAGAAAGTTTGGAAATTCTTGCAATACATTACAAGAAAGAGCAGAAGCACTTGTCGTATCAATCCGCTTTTACTTTATTTGCACTCGTCAATTGGTTCTCACTCACTGACCACTTGCTTTCCCTTTCTACGTCTTGTTTCCTCTGTTAAACATCACATGTATTTATCAATACTATTTTTCATCACGTTCTATTTGTTACAAACTTCTATCTACCCTTCGTTTCACCCAAATCCGACGTACAGATTGAAAGTAACGAATAAAATCGTCAAAAAATGCATATACAATCATATTATACATCAATCTGATCACATATAGCACATAACACGTAAGATATTCAATCAAAATAATTTTTCAAAGAAGATTCGAGGTTGAAATGATTTTCCAGGTATTTAATACGAATTTTGAACATTTTTTCGGAAATAAAACGGGTCTCCGAATCATTTTATAATTAAATAATAGGGTATAAACGCCCGAATCTGAATTTAAAATCAGTTAATAATAATTATCGAGCCTTAAAAATAATTTAAAATAATATTTTAAAACTCAAAACTATTTTTCAGAATTTTTAAATCAGAATAAACAATTAAATCTAATTAAATAATCAATTAAAATTAATTAATAACTAATTAAACTAATTAATCAATTAATATTTGAATTAATTGACTAATTAAATAATTAATTATCAACTAAAATTAATTAATTAAATAATTAATATTTATTTTTAAATTAAAAATAATTTTTAGAAAATAAATATTGATTTTTGGAATTTTAAATTATTAGAAATTGATTTTCTGAAAATAAATTAAATAGAAATATGAATTCTGAAAATAATTAAAACAAAAATCTTAATTTTATAAGTTTTAAAAACTAAAGTACTGATTTTGCAAGACAGGGAAACTTCCGGGGATCAAACTGCAGTTTTCCCCCGTCGTCTTCCCCGTCCATAGCTCCGGTGGCCGGCCACCATTAACGGCGGCCACCAAGCTTTTTCGGCTAGTGAAAATCAACCCAAAACATGCCAAAATAACAACGTATGATCCTCTTGCCATCAGGAACACATCTGCAATATCAAAACAATCAAACACTTAGTGAATCGACCGGAAAATCAATCTGAAAATCACGCCGCCGTTTCGACCCGTTTTCCGATCATCCTCTTCCAGTTATCTTTTGTTCATTACGTATATACCATTCAAATCGTCTTTGGACGATCTACAAGTTGGTAACATCAATTTTATCTAATAAATCCTAACAAAGAATCGCCTAATTTCCGATTAAGAACATTCAAACACATAAACCCTAATTTTAATATTTCAAGAATCAAACCCCTTTTTCTACATCTTATTGAACTCCAAATTCGTCATATAATATATCAAAATAACCATAACAAAATTATCTACAAGATTATATAAATAAGATATTAACCTTGATTTATGCACTGAAATTGATAGTTGATTCTGATAGAACATTTCGAGAGCTTCGATTCGGTATATGACACACTTGATTCCGAGTTCGATAACGCTTTCATTTTTAAGTTCAATTCTAAAAAACGCTACGATTTTACGGGTTTTTCTCTGTAAATTCTGGGATTTAATTGTTCGATTATGATTATACGAATAAACTAAAATAAGAAAAAGGCTATTTATATTTATAGAATATTAATACCAATTGGATCGTATTCGATCGAAAAATAAGTTACTTAGCCGCTAAGTAACTGCTAAAACGATCCGATTTGATACCCGTTTTGGATAAATATAAAAAACGGGCTTCATATAAAATAATTTATACAAAAATAATGTAATATTATCCCGTCTTTCGAGAATACGGGTTTTGTTGATCTATCGAAATGATTATCATATCGAAAATTTTGCGCCGGGACTCGCACGGGTCGAACTGTACTCCGGATTGAAGAAGTCAAAACACGGAAAATGTCCAGAATAATCAGATTAGGTTAGGAAGGAATTTTCCGGAGAGTTTCGGGTTGTAAAAACGCAAAAGCGGTTGAAGTTGGACGATTCCCGATTTTATAAAACAGTTTTGTAATTATACAGAAAATAATTAATAAATTCATAAATCATTTTAAAATCATATAACAATCCAAAAATTACTAGAAAAATATCACAATTATCTATAATTTATTCTAAACATATTAAAATTAGAATATTCACATATTATCACATATACATATTTAAATATCAAAATCAATCATCATATAATTCACCAAAATTCATGTAATCATCACATAATAATCATTTATTGATAAAAATAATAACACGTTATATCCCGGATATTACAGTCACCCCTCATCTTTATGCTTTGATTAGAGGACGCAGCACCGTAAACGTTAGCCTGACAAGGAAAACACAACGAGGAGTCCTAAAAAAGTATTACTCAAATAAGGGTCTAGATATTAAAAACGAATAAGACTTGGAAGGGCCGAGTCCCCAACACATAAGTGCCATGGCCGATGAGTACATTTTCGAAAGAATATTCCTGGCCAACCAAAACCAGAAAAGGCTGACCAGGCCACATGAGGGCCAAATAGGCCGACCGGGACCTCCTGCAAGGATGGTCTAGACCCCCTGAAGTATTCTCCGAGGCCTTCCTATGAAATTTTATGGAAATTCCGAAAGAAGTGTACTTGAATGAAAATTTATACAAGTTGAATGTACCTGGTACAAGGAATGAGCCCCCAGCACCTCGGCTTCAAGCAACTTGTCACCCGAGGAGACGAATAGAAGGTCAAGAGGAGTAACACAGTTATTTGACCACTCAAGAGCTAGGGTCGCACTCCCAAGCACCGAATCGTTGGTAGAAATGCCCCATGAAGGTTCCCAGGGGATTTTCGCACTTTCATCAAAGTTTTGGCCCTCTGTTTTCCAGAGCAAGAAGCTTCAAGAAATGCAGGACCTTGGGAATGCAGTTCACTTGCTTGGCTGCGTCCCTTGCCATCCTCCTCGTAACCACGACACTCTTGTCAGTTATGGCATCAAGAGCCTCAGGAGCTGAAATAAAATGAAAGAACAATAGATATAAGAACAAACTTGTACAAAGTTGAAGTATAATAAAAATAAATACCCTCTCTAGAGAGGCTGCTGATGCCAACCTCAATACATTTGGTCTCTGTAACGAACTCCCAATAGAGAGTTCTTCCATCATCATCGATAAGGCGATCATGGTCATGAAGCTCAACATGTGAAATAAGAAGGATATAGTGAGAGCTGTCAACTGGACTATTGAAGTCGCATTTGAAGTATACCCCCCAAGTCTCCCTCTTATCATTCCAAGACTACAAATTTCTTATTCCAATGATGAATTGAGTCATGGAGAGAAGTCGTATTCACTATGTGAGGAAACTGAGGTCCATGTTGTCGAATGACCCATCCAGGCTTGTTCAAAGGAGACGCATTTATCATGGAGATGCTTTGTAACATTGTGACACTCAGTGGGATGCCCAAGTCATTGCACCTCACTATGAAGAGGATGATGAAAGCCCACCCATTGGGGTAAAGCTGACACGGGTGGATCTTCATCTCGGCAAGGAGCCTCAGGGTAAAGGGTGCAATGGAAACCTTAACTCGGACATTAGGGCTGCCTTGTACACGAATAATTTTTGGGGGCTAAGGTTGCAAGTCCTCTCGCTAGGCTTATCCCTGCGAACCTCTATGCACTCGGGCCAGGGATAACTCGACTGAATCTCCTCGACATCCTCTTCGTCGAGCACACTTTTGTGGTGGAATGCATTAAGATGGACACTAATCGGGTACTCGTCAGCTCGCTCGTCTAGCATTCTCTTCAAGCTGTTGGAACAACGATTAATGGAGTAAGGGGAGACAAAAGCTATACCTTTCAAAGAATGGATTGTAGCCCTCTTTTGCATGGCCTCCTTGGTTGAGAGGGAAGATTTTCTAGGACCTTGACCTTGAGACATCTTGGAAGAACTTGAGAGAAGTTGAGAGCTTCTGAAAAACTTGAGAGAATTTGAGAGAAGTTGAGAAATGAAAGTGTGAATGAAAATGAACACTTCTCATTTTCTTTTATAGGAAAAGAGCTACCTTCTATAGCAGGTCACAACTCTGTCTTGTTCGCGTTAGCAGGTACCTCTAAAAAAAATACCATAAAATGGTGAAGAAATTGATCGTAAAATCAGAAAAAATGACATAATGAACGAAAGAAGCGATGCAGAGCATCGCTTATTGTATTAGTTCTCCAAGAAAATCCTGTATGAACACAAGTTGTTAGTCCTAATTAAGAATTAACTACGCTAATTACCATGATTAGTGAAACTTATAAAGATTAGAGAAAGATCAGGTTTTTAGCTGAATAAGTTTCGTGAAGAACAAAGCATTTACCAGAACAAAAGAAGAACGTCCACTAAAAAAGAATGGGACGTTCACCGCAACAAGTTCAAAGAACGGTTACCTCCCGGTTGGCCATGACCACCCTGTAGATGGCTCCATGGCCGACCAAGAGCAAGATTGGCCGACCAGGCCATATGAGGGCCTTTTTGGTCAACCATGACCCCATGAGGGTTTACTCCAGGCCCTACTGAAGATTTCCTGGTGGCCCTCCTATGGAATTTCTTAAAAATTCTTGGGAATTTGGCTCTCAACGAAAACAAGTTTTGTAAAGGCTAGAACGTCTGCGAGAATGAGTTCCATAAAGATCAGAACTTCAGCGAGAAAAAGTTTCGTGAAGACTGGATTGTTCACGGAAATAAGTTTCGTGAAGAGTAGGATGTTCACTGTAGGAAGTTCAGGGAACTCTCCTCCCCCTGCCGACTCGACCACCCTACAGGTGGCCCCATGGCCGACCAAGAGTAGGCTTGGCCGACAAGGCTATATTGGGAGCCTTTTTAGCCGACCAGGATCCTCTATAGAATAGTCCCAGGGCCTCCTGAAGGTTTTCCAGTGGCCTTCCTGTGAAATATTTTGAAAATTTATGGAAAGTATGGCTCTCAGCGAAAACAAGTTTCGTAAAGCTAGAACGTCTACGAGAACAAGTTCGATGGAGTACAAAACATTCTATAGAACAGGTACAGAACATTCTGTAAAATAGGTACAGAACATTTAGTAGAACGAGTACAGAACATTCACTGAAACAAGGAAAGAAGAGCCACAAAGGGCTCTAGGACCACCATGAGGTGAGCATCATGGCCAACAAAGAGCAAACAAAGCCTAGCAAGCCACATGAAGAGCTTGAAGTTGGGTAGAAGTTTTTGTAAAAAAAATCAGGACAACCACCCCTGGCCAGCAGGGGTTCTGCCCCTAGGCCGACCAGGAGAGGCCGGTCAGGCAAAAATGGTGCCATTTTGGCCGAGCAGGACCTCTTGCAGGCTGGTCTAGGGGGTCCTGCAAAATTCCGAAGACCCTCCTACGAATTTTTTTGCAAAAAACGGGAAAATGTCAATTTTTAAAAAAAAAATCAGGATTATAAATTTAGCCCTGATTAGGGCCAATTAGTGAGATTTAGCCCCGACCAGGGCCGATTAGTGTATATTACACGTAACTAACCTGAAGAAGGGGAATTGGTGAGTCGTGTAACATAATTAGCCCCGATTAGGGTCGTTTAACCTATTCATTCACTTGATTAGTATGGACAAGGGATAATTAGTGTCTTGTGCATACTAATTAGTCCTGATTAAGATGAATTAGCCCCAATTAAGGCAAATTAGCCTCGATTAAGGCCAATTAGTGCATTCTAGTTTACTATTAGGCTCTTTTAAGCCTAGTTAGCAACTTATACATGATAATTACCCCCGGTTAGGGCCGATTAGCCTCGATTAGGGCATGTTAGCAGCTTTTTCCCTATAATTAACCTTGCCGAAGGTTAAGGGTGTTAGGGTATATACTGAACTATTCGTTTGTAGTATATAATAATCTTTTGAGAATTTTGAATGCATGTTTTCACAATGTCTATATATTATATATTGTAGACAATCTAGTATCAAATGGGATAACAGAAGATTGTCAGACTCTTTATATAATATAGTAAAAGGGTCACAGTCTAAGTGGTGTTAGACAAACCACTGGAACGACTGAAGTATTATTTACAAATAATTTATCTTGACTATTGAATCATACTTGTGTATATTGAACGGGATCGAAATAGTATAATTGTTCTTTTATTCTGACAATAAAGAAGAACTAAGATTCTACGATATTATTATTGCTTAGGTTCTTAATCCGGATATAGTGATTGACACTTGTATTTATTGCACATGCCTTGATTCATACATTAAGTAATTTATATTGAAATTGCGATTTTATATATTGGGAAATGACATTATATACAAAGTGGGATATTGACTATAAAAGGAAACCGTGTCCGAAGAATAGTTTCTGGTGATGATGTCCTCTTGAAAGCTCATAAAGATATTTATGCTTTAGTCTTGCAGGCATATTTGTTCTTGCACAATTATAAGGTTGAGTGGATGATCAAGAATATAAGATATTGATTAAATTAATTGTCAAAAATTAATTTAATCAATGGACATGCGATATCTTAAACATGGAGAATTTAATAAGCAAATAATATGGGAGCCGAATTAAAAGATTAAATTGCGGAATTAGGAAAGGTAGTGCAAATATTAATTCTTTAATGGATTGAATTAATATTTAATGACATTGGGCTTGGCCCAGAATGTCAGTGGGAGGCCCGACCTAATTATCCATGATCCCTACTGTAGCCTATAAATATTCTAATTATCCTGAAGCAAAAAAAGGAGTGTGCGTGCATGTGTGTGCGAGAACACAAAAAATAACATCCTAGGGTTTGAGATAGGCAAACGTTATTCTCAAGGAGCCAGCTAGGGTTTTGTATTTTCGGAGCTTTAAGGAGAGCTAAACCTTGGGAGATCGAAACCCACACTTCATCCAAGGAGAATCGAGGAATACAGTAGAAGACGTGGATTTGAATCGCTTGCGCCGTAGCGATTAAGGTTAGCATTCTATTCGAACTCTCTATAGAAATTCATATCGTAAATCATAGGGCAGAGATCCGTTGTCCCAAAAATTGGCATCAGAGCCTGGTTCTAGGTTCTGCGTTTTATGATATGAAGTCCATGTCATAATTATATATACGTATATAGTGGTATGCTTGTATTGATTCTGTGTTGCAGGTTATTATTCACTATTATGGCCATGTTTTAAATATGTGTTTGGATCCCACGTGGTTTATCGTGGTTTTGTTGTATATCACCAGGGTTGATCGTAATATTTTTTTCTATTCTGATTTTGTAATCTTGTAGTCTCAATTTGTAATTGATCAAGGTTATGATATGATGTAATAGAATAGGCTTATTCAGCTGTATTAAGTTGTATGTAATTGTTCGATCAATGAAGCTATAAGAAATAGAGATTTTTCTGCATTCTGTTTTCGGGGAGCTTCACTATTTTGGCTGCAAATTTTGCATACAATGTCCGATTTCGGCTTACAACACTTTTTCAGAAACAGCAGAACGAGAGGAAGATTTTGCATAATGACACCCGTTGATCAAGACATCAGTTGATCATGACATCCGTTGATAAGGACATACGTTGATCAAGACATCCGTTGATCAGCTTATATGAGGCCATAATAGTGAATGTGCTTTATTAGTTTCTGTTGATCTTGATTATTGCTTCTATGTATTTCTTGTATGTGTTATTATGCCATGTGATACTAACCCCAGCATGTTAGAATGACATAGATATAGGAATGTTTTAAATGCTTTAATCATGCGAGCATACTGCTATGTTATGTGTTCTTTGTTGTTTAAATATTACATGAGGAATTCGAAGAAATAACATAGGACGATGCATCTAGATTAAAATCCTCAAAGTAAATACTAAGTGGGAGAGGGAATTGATATGAAATCAAATCTCATGGTCTCCATTATTATTTGTATGTAATTTAACATAGAGATAAATATAAATTATATATACGTCACCTATCGTGACATGTAATTTATGGTGTTTAGAATGTTAAGGAGATTACTAGAATAAACTTCTTAAATTAATAATGAATATTGGAAGATATACATGTCACCCATCGTGGCGTACCAAGTTTCAAATATTTCAGATAATTATAAGATATCATTTAATGGCATATGGTATAATTATGATTTAATATTGGATAATGGTATATACTTAGCTATAAAAATAATATTGACCACCCCAACGTGGCGTATTATTTAGTAATAGGACCGAAGTAACATTTAAAATTTAGGTGGTATACATGTCATCCATCGTGACATACCAGAAACTTATGATGTTTAAATGTGAGTGCATTAATTTTAATAAATGTTAGAGGAACCAAAAGGACTTAATATTTAATGCACCCTTTATGTGTTATGTGATGTTTTTATGCATGATTCTCAGGATACAATGGGGTTTAATCCAATGTTCACCATACTTAAGGATAAAAAACTTATCGGACCTAACTATATTGAATGGAAACGAAATTTGGACATTGTGTTGACTGCTGAGGAGTACACGTTTTGCACTTATGAACCCTAGCCAGATCATCCTGCTGTTGATGCTCCTGAAGATAAGAAAAAGTAATATAAGCTATGGATTAAGGCTGATGAGATGTCGCGATGTTACATTCTGGCAGTGATGTTATAAACTGCTGGAATGGCTGTTGCATCGCATTCTAATTGTTGTTCCAGCTGAAGTTAGGATGATTCCAGTTGTCAGGATGATAAGTTTCTGGAACTGGTTGTTACGATCGCTGAAAGTTGCTCACAAACTGAGTTGATTCACTAGATATAGTGCATTGCTCCGTCGTATGCGAACCCGCCTACAACTCACAAACACTGTTTATCTGATCAATACCATAGTTAGCCAAAGAATCGATCTTCATAGACAACGCCTTTTGTTGAGCAGTGATAGCCGTAGCTGCATCCACTTCAAGAACTCATGCTACCTATCCCTGTGGCGATCTCTGGGTTGGATACTGATATTCATTAGCAGCCATCAGTTCAATTAGATCATAAGCTTCCTCATAGCTCTTTACCCATAATGCTCCACCTGATGCTGCATCGAGCATGGGTCTTGACTGTGCTCCCAAACCGTTATAGAAGCAGTTCCATGATGAGGACACTTCCTAAGCATCTCTTTGTAGCGCTCTCAAGCTTCACATAGAGATTCCCCGATTGTTGCGCGAATTGAGTAAGAGCATTCCTGATTGGAGCTGTCTTTGCCATAGGGAAGAATTTAGTAAGGAATTTCTGAGCAAGATCTTCCCATATTGCAATAGAACCTGGTGGTAGAGAGTTTAACCAGCTCTTAGCCTTGTCCCTCAGGGAGAATGAGAAAAGTCTTAGTTTCACTGCATCTTCATAAATATTATTGAACTTGAAGGTGTCGCAGATCTCGATGAAATCCCCAAACTAGATTGAATTATGCACCATTTAAATCGTGTCAGGCTTAATTTCAAAGGTATTAGCTGTGATAACTGGCCTGACAATGCTAGATTGAATGTCATTGATCTTTGGTTGAGAATAATCCATCAAAGCTTTCGTTGTTGCTGCTAGTTCTCCCATTGTAATGATCATTTCTTTTTCGACTTTTTCAACTTCTTCAAAAACTTCTCCTTCTAACTCTTCAACTTCGTCTAGTGTTTCCTTACGAGATTGAGAATGTGTTCGCATACACGCTCTCTAAAGAACCTGAAACACATGAACAAATAAACCTTGTAAGATAAAGAATCCGAGTCAGTGAACTTTAACGACCACTGATGTCAAGCACATAAACTAAATTGAATATTTGGAAATCCCTTATGTGAATATTTGGATCTTCCGTTGGAGAACCCCCAAACTGGACTGAATTCAGTACCCATTGAATTAGGCGAGGATTGATCTCAAAGGTATTAGCTGTGATAGCTGGCCTGACAATGCTAGATTGAATGTCATTAATATTTGGTTGAGAATAATCCATCAAAGCTTTCGTATCTGCTGCTGCTTCTCCCATTGCAATAAAAACTAGAGTACCTGAAACACACAACTAAAGTATACCTTGTAAGAAAATAATCTGAGTCAGTGAACTTTAACGACCACTGATGACAAGCACAGAAACTAAATTTAACACCGAGTCCCCGGAAGCGGCGCCAAAAACTTGTTAGGGCGAAAACACACGCTAAAATTACACGCAAGTATACGCATTCACAAGTAATATAAGATATAAATCAGATTTGTACCCACAAAGACTTTTTTTAGTTAACTTAAGATTGAGCACCTATGTAACAATGGTACGGCTATCGCTCAATGCTAAGACAATAACAAGTTGAGATGTTTATAACTAAGATTAAACTAACATGCAATTAACTAAGAATAAAAGTGATTGAATTAACTATATGAGACAAACATGAGATTCTAACTTCATTAAATACTTCATTCAAAGTCATTATTCTTAACCTTAGCATGCAATGGTGATGACAACTAATCAGATAACATGAAACTAGTAAACGCCAACTTTCGTTGTACGAATACCCTACTACCAGACATCCACAAAAGAGATAGAAGCTGAATAGACACCAATTATGTTGAGACCCTGTATGTCTATAGAGTTTGACAACATGAAGGTTTAGTGAACAAATTATCTATCGTGATTACATAGGGCAATTAAGATGGTTAAAATTACCTACGAATCATGCATAATAAATACAAGAACCTATGCTAGCATGGCAAGTTCTAAATCTCTATATTCAATGTCGCTTCAATAGAGATTAACACGCTATCTTATATGTTAGCTACGCACATAAGACGAATAAGCACAACCAATACTAGGATATCAATTAATCACCACACGCCAAGATATTGAAACAAATTAACTATAGAAATTTATAAGTAAATCCGTTAGAACCCCACGATAACGATTGGTTCATAACCGAACTCATCATCACCATGGGCTCCAATAAAAGCATGGTATAAAAACTAGATCTTTATAAACTGAATAATAATCAAAAGTACCTTAACAAGAGTATAAAGTTCAAACAAATAAGAAAACAAGCATCCAATATTACAACTTAAGCAAAGAATCA
The DNA here is from genome assembly GCF_009905375.1 of Apium graveolens. Taxonomy (NCBI): domain Eukaryota; kingdom Viridiplantae; phylum Streptophyta; class Magnoliopsida; order Apiales; family Apiaceae; genus Apium; species Apium graveolens. The sequence goes on from NC_133657.1 coordinate 89,670,179, forward strand.
TAAGTAAAAACAAGATCTTCTTCTCCTTCATTGTATTGTGCTATTAGGTCTTCTTACTGTTCTCTCCTTCTTCTCCTTGTTATAAAAAAACATCTTAAAAAGGCTTTATATATAAGCCCAATACGATCTGGAGTCCAGTAAATCAGTCTTATAATGGAATCAGGATTCCTGAAATTCGACATAGCGCGGCCGCCCTCAAATCTAGCGCGGCCGGCCTGAGTTTCTGACAAATGGGCGCGATCGCTCCCAAGACTAGCGCGACCACCCTGACCTTCTGAAAAATCTGAATTTTTCTGCTTCCTTGACTTCAATTGCTGGTTTCTTTTGTGCTAACTCCTGAGGCTCCATCCTAACACCCTTTTAGCATAGAAACAATGAAAAATCTATTCCTTCTTCCAAATATATCATGAAATGCAAAACACTACAAAAATACATCAAAAACACAAATAACTTGAGTACAAATCACCAATTCGAGCCTTTATGAAGCGTTCTAAGTGGATATAAATTCCACTTATCAAGGGATAGTCATAGTTTTCTAATCGCTTCGCCCGATCATTCATTCAGGATTCTTTGTAGCCCCTATACTCTCCATTTTCCTTCGAATAATTTCTCCCCTCACATAGATATTATTAAGAAACTTGGGGGAAAATTATAAAGAGATGAACGGAGATTTTTACCTTTATAGGGGTCTATCCCTGGCGTGAGGAAACCCATAACTTTAACCTTGTCCAAGTTGGTGACCATCCCCACTTCTTCCTTGAACCGAGCCAGATAATCTCCAATTTCTTCGTTCGGCCTTTGTCTGCAGTGGACAAGGGCTTCAATATCTTTGGCTTTTCAGCATAAATATATGTAGCATTTTCGAAATGTTTTCTTTAGCTGTTTGTACAAACTTATTATTCTTGGTTAAAGAGAATTGTACCACATTGAGGCTGATCCTTTTAGGTATATTTTGAACATCTTACATAGCTGATGTTAATGTGACCCATCCCATTATTAGTAGTTCATACTTATCAGATTGATCTTCATTAAATCCTTTCATCCTAGGGAATTGCCTCTCTTCGCCCAGCGGAGGTCAGTATTGTTCGACTTCCTCTGACACGATTAGGTCTCGGTTGACTATCCTGTCACCGAATATAGCTTTTTCCAGCCTACTCAACCTGATTCGGGACCCATCAGGTTCTTCGTCCGAATTTGAGGAATAATAGGTTTTTGAGCATTTCCTTTCTAGGTTCGAATCAGAGTCAGACTCATCTTCTTTATTATATCTCCTTCGATCTTTATTAGGCTTGATGGTTACCACTGTCTTGTTAGCCTCCAGCGGCTCGCGAAGTACTTTCTCCTAGAGCTCAATTTATTCTCTCTGAAGCTGTAGAGCTTTCAGCCGGAGCGCATCGGTTTCCCTTCGATTTTCCCTAGCCTCAGCTTCTTTCTCTACTTGTTCATTCTGTTTCTCCTTGCCTTTTCTACGGCTAATTTTTCCGCCCTGATTTTAAGCAACAAGACCTCTTCCTCGAGGGTCAATTTGAGTACTCCGTCTGCGTCAACCAACAACTGTTTCGATGGTTGCCCTTCATCATGGGGAAGGAAACCAGGTGGTGTCCCATCATTGATTGTGTTCATCATTCTCTCAGTAGATTGTAATAATTCTCGTATTTCACACAAACGGCGCCATATATTACGCCCAAATTCCCGTGGATGCAAGAACACCCTTCGATCGTCCAAGAACTTCCTTCGGCCTTCACTTGAAAAGGAAGAGAATGTGAAGGATTTTCCCACCGATTCACCTCGGGTGTGAGAATCAACAATCTGAATGGAAAATATATTTGAGAATAAAAGAAAGTAGTAGGGTGCCTGAGTGTGTAGAGAGTGTTAAGAGAATTATATGTTTTTTACTTTCATCCTGTATTTATATACTCGTCAAACCTATGCAATTAATGTAACAACCCAAATCCGGGGTCAAGATTTGGTGTCAGGAAACAATCTTTACATAAAATAAAATAATAAACAATTAACCCCTTGAATCCGGATCGTTTACAGGTTATGATATGAAACAAGAAACTAACCTTCTACAACTCACAACAACTAAAATACAAGCGTAAATACCTTTGTACTAATGCTCTTATCATAATCTTCTAACATCTTCAACCTCTCGCATCAGAGATTTCTCTAAATTCTGCTGTCTATCAACGCTATTCACTTTTATCCTTATCTGTTTCTGGCAGAAATAAGAATTTACAAAGCAAGAGTGAGCCAAAAATGCCCAGCAAGTATATAATTTGAGTTTCACGCATTAATACCAAAGGAAAAACTTTCGGACAAAATCTAAAAATAATTTTAAACAACTCTATTTATTTGAGTGAGTTGGGCGAATAAATGTTGGTTGTCCCCAACCTTTAACTATAAATCCAAAAATGATAAGCGATTCCCAGATTCATCTCCTGGATCAAGGTTTTGTCCAGTTTTGGAATCATAAAACCTTTCGAGAGAGAATGCCGTTAATGGTGATCAACAGCAAATTAGACTGGACACTAGTTCACACTTATATCCTACTGATCGTTCAGGATACAGTGCAGATCTATACCTACCTGTATAGATCCAGTCGGGTCCCCAGGCTCTACGGCCCATCTCAAGGCACCTGTTATGTCTCGGTTCTTAGGATTAAGTAAAACTTAATCCCACACATCATCATTATCCAGCCCGTGGAGTATTTTGATGTCAAATCATTTTGAATTCAAAACATCCCAACTTAGGGTTCGCAAATAACCCGAAAGAATGGGTATTTGCTCAAGAGAGCAATCGAATTATAGGAACAATAATGAAAAGAACATGAATAATAAGAGTAATTGCAGTGAAATGTAAAACATTTAACTATTCTGAACTTAGAATAGGAACGAAGAAATAATTGCAGTATTTTAAAAGAAAAATCAGGAATACTTGCATCAATAAGCTTTAATCGCTATAACTAGTTGACTTTGGTTCGACTTGAATGTTCGGCCTTATCGTCAAACTATTATCCCATTCTGGATACGATCCCAACACTCACGACCTTCGATTAGAACTTCGTTAATCTCAACATTTAATCGTTAGATCACTCCTAGTCCAACGTCAAATCCCGGGTCTTCCGACTTGGACCTACAGGGTTAAAATACCCTAATTCAGATAATTGCTTCGCTTAACATCACATCACTATCCTATTCTACCCGTACGATTTCATAATCCAACTTATATTTATATGTATTATTTAAATACACCTAGCAATTATGTTTAACATCTTTGAAACTTGGTTCGGTGTTTGTTTTCAGAAAGTACATACACTCGTCATTTTGGAAAATAGGGTGATCAATTATTCATAAAATATTCTTGTCACGACACGTAATTTGGGTTCCTATAATGTAATTATATTTCCTCGTTCAATGTCTCCGATAATTACAGGGTACGTCCCCATATTTCTTGGAATTAATTTCCCGAAAATTGGGCAACGTCTCCTTTGTTTATCGGCCTACCCGTCGAACATCCCGACGTCAAATCAATCACAATCAACAACAACATCCAATCCAACTTACAATCCCAAACACCAGTGCAACTTCAATTATTTATTATTATTATCCGTACTTTTATATTTTTGTTTGTATTTTTCGTTTCGCAATTAATTTTTACCGAACTAATTTTATTTAATTAATAAATGTAGGACTCAGATAAAAATCATCATCGCCCACCGTCGGCTCGCCGAGGCTCATCGCCGACGGCGGTAAAATTCATCGGTGCCCGATAATATCGGGTTTCCATACGAATTCCACCGATTAATTATTATAATCCCGCACGAATTTACTTAAATCACAAAACATTAATCAATTAATTCCTGCAGAATTAAAATTATAAAATTTAATTAATTCGAACAACATTGTATCAAGCAACATCATCGAAGCCAAACAGGACTCAGGCAGGGTCACCGGAAAATTCACCGGTGGTCGGGAAAATTGCAACAACAGCAGCCGTAAACAGGCACGCGCACACACACACAGGATTCACACAGACGACTAACACACACAAAAACGCACACACACGAACACTGTAAACACATACACACATATAGATATAGGTGTATACATGCAAGAATCGGAGCTACCAGCCCCAAAGAGGCGGCAACTCACTTGAAAGCTAAGGCGGCGGCCTGAAACCAGCCGGAATAAACCACCGCGGCGGAACAAAGCAACGGGGCAGAGGAACCAGTAGAGAAAGAGAAGAAAATAAATAAGAAATAAAAGAGAAAAGAGAGTTAGGAGAGCGAGATGACAAAGAGAAAATAGAGAGAGAGTCTAGAGAGATTTGAGAGAATGAGAGAGAGCGTGAGATTTGAGAGAGAGACAACTGAAATGGGGGCGGGGAAAACGGGGGTTAGGGATTTTATTCTATATACTTTTTTTTCTTTGTTTTCTTATTTTATTTTCGTTAATCCCGTTTCGAACAGCAATCGCGAATTTATCATTACATATCGTGTGCAGAGATTTATCGGAAATATAAAATAATTCAAAAATAATTCTAAATATTTCTTAAAATATTCAAATATTTATAATTAATAAAATAACTTTTGAAAACATTTTCAAATTGCATATTAGACCCGTATTTTACAGTTTAACAATTACACGTGTGACTTAATAAAATCCAGAATATTTCCGAAATAATTTTAAAATTCTTGAAATATTTCAAACTTAATAAAATAAAATTTTCATAATTTTTGAAGTATTCTGGAATTAAATACTGATTTTAGAATTAAATGAAATGAGAAAATCATTTAAATATAATTATTCAATAAAATACTGATTTCTAAATTTTATAAATTCCTAAAAATAATAGATAAAATTATAGGACAACCAAAATAATTTTAGAAATAATTTTAGTATTTATAAAAAGAAATATTCAATAAAATCACTTTTAAAAATGAATTAAGTTCATACAGCTCGATAATTAATTACAAAATTAATCTCCGCATCCAACAAATCACAGATAATTAATAATACAGCAACACATAGCTGACAGAACCATCACATATTTTTTTCATTTAATAATTCGATAATTATATTTATATATCGGATCTGAAAATAGGTTACTTAGCCGCTAAGTAACTAAAAAGACGATACGATTTTAATACCAAATTTGGATAATTATCAAAACAGAGCTTCCTATAAAATATTTTATACGAAAATAAGGTAATAATATCTCGCCTTTTTAGAATACGAATTTTTATCGATATATAAAATGATTAGCGTATCGAAAATTTCACGCCGGGACTCGTACAGGTCAAACCGTACCCCGGATTGGAAAAGTCAAAACACGGAAAGTGTTCAGAATTATCAGATTAGGTTAGAAAGGAGTTTTCGGAAGAGTTTCGGGTTATAAAAACGCAAAAACGGTTGAAGTAGGACGATTTCAGATTCTAAAAAGTAATTTTATAATCACGTAAAATAATCATTATTGATTCTATAAATCCTTATAAAATCACATAACACTCCAAAAATTACCAGAAAAATACCACAACTATCTATATTTTATTATGGATAATTAAAGATTAAAATATCCTAATTTTATCAGAAATAAACACCCAAATATTAATATCAATCAGTAGATAATTCACCAAAATTCACATAATAATTATTTATTGATAAAAATAATTACATAATATTTCCCGGACGTTACATCCTTCCCCCCTTAAATGGATTCTGTCCTCAGAATCATGCTAAGGAACAGACCGAGCTATTTTCCGAGTATCTTACTTAAAATTTCTCGGAACTTATCACCTTAATCACATTTCAACGGTCCTCTACCGTCATCAAATTTATCAGTTGCTCATGCAACCCCTAACTCAATCTTTACTTCATACATTTGGAGCTAAATTACTCTTCATAGTCATATACACATGAATGTCTTATGAACTTGTTATACCTGTGACAACAAGACCAACTCATTCGCAATCGCTTTATCTATCTCATTGTCTCAAGGGACTAACTTAATTTATACTAATCTGCTTTTCTCTCTAACTCTAATAATTTATGTTCATGAATTTCCTATTTCCATTGACTATTCTACTTTACATTTCAGGCCTCTTTCTATTCGATTAGCCTGACCCATGATCGTTTTCAATCGTATTCGAGAATCTTTAATCGGTCTCTTGCATTTTTTATCCATTTGCGCCCAGTATACTGAGCTTATGGCGTCTGATGCCTCGAAATATTCTAAATCTATTCAAAAACTAAAATTTAAAGGAAAATCTCGGCAATCACGTTTAACTCACCACTTTGTAGTATATCTCAATTTCTTTTCCATCACCATCAAGTATATTCATCAAGCAAGAATATTTTACTATCTAAAGGAAAATACATTAGTTTGGAACAGAATGAATCAGAACTTCATTCAAACCTGAACTCTTGTTACTAGTACTCATTTTGTTGTCATATCAAATTAGATATTAATATGAACTTTGATGCTCACCACATTTTATACTGAAGTCAACATCAATCATCTATATTAATACCACCTTTGATATCTAACAACAGAGTAAGTATCAGTATAATCCAGAAGCCAGATCAATACCTGTTCTTCAATTTCTAACTTTCCCAATTCTTTTAACCATTTCCCAACAATCTTAATGGTATTCACTCTTTTCTTTCTATTCAAAACATTTGTCCCTAAATGGACCTTTCTTGGTTGGTAGTTAACCAAGCAATCATAGCTCATAATCAATTATAACCAGAATTCATACCTTTGAAGTTGAGAATGCAGTTGCTATTTTTTAATTCTTCGCAGGCATATCTTTAGGAATTCAACTTGGTCTTCCTTAGTCCTTGAATTAGCGAGGATGTTATCAATAAATACAATTACACTATCCAAATACTCCTGGTACATTATGTTCATTCAATCTTCAGACTTATAATTTCTGATAATCGATGCGTACCTTCATACTTCCATTCTTCTTTTCCCAATGATCACTTTTGTACACAGCGCAAAATACTCTTTGTTTCATTAGTCTTTCATTTCACATTTCTGAAGTTTTCCTTCACTCATTATTTCATCCCTATTGAGTCATATGATACAGGGCTTTTGACACCAGCTTGACTCTGTGCAGTAACCGACGAGAAATTCTTAACTCATTCCCCGAGGTAACCTTAGTAAATCATTTGTTCGAACCTCCGGGACTTCACTTTAATTTTTAAAGAATTCTGACATGAGATTCATTGTAACGTTCTTCTCTAACAGTTCTCCATTAATATCTTCGTTTAATCTTTCTTGTTTACATGCATTTTTGGAACGAATTCCTATCTTTAATTTTTGGCATTTCACCTCATTCTCCTAACAGTTCTGGCATAACCGACGTTCCCAACTTGCATCTTTCCTGTATTATTTTATAAAATTTCTTTATCATCCTTTTGATTCCACTTCTTTTCTTCATTATTTCGCCATTCTCATTATCCATTATCTCTTTTAAACATAACTAATTTTTTTTCTTAGTAATATTAATCTGTTTATTATTGGATAGATCATTTTTGGAGTTCACACTGGAATGAAGACTTTTATTTATAATATTTAAATTTTTACTAACAAAATTATTAAAATTCATCGATAGCGATTTTCTTAACCTTGCTTAAATCATCACTGATCGCATCTTTGGCTTTCCCCAATTGATCAACATTTCTTTTTCCCGAGTTCACATGTGGACTTCATCAATCTTCGTTTTACATCAGATACTTGGATTTGCGAGCTTTCCACTATTTTATAGCAACTTCCATTCAATTGCCACTCAAATTGAGTATGCATTCAAGTCCTTCCTGGAACACTATTATAGATGATAACAGCTCTTTATTTTGTCTTACACCGTCAGTTTTTAGAAATATTCTTCTCATTCGCATATACCAATAACTTTCTGTTCCTCTTATTTATCGAAAAGGGCATATTCTTCTAGATAAAACCTCGCACATGTCTGCAGTAACATCTCGCTAATCCTACTGAACTCTCAATTTCTGCTAATGCTATCACTCTCTTCAAATTGCTAATCACTTTGATTTCAGTTCTGAAAATCATGTCAGAGTTTGACTCAATCTAATTGGAATCGATATCCATTTAACTAATCATTAGTTGGTAAAGTTGATCAATTAACTCCTTTAACTGATCAGTTAAACCAAGTGCTGACTAGCTAACTGGAATCAAAGACCAATTATATATAAAGTCGGTTTGGTCATAACAACTTTCTCAAGAACCGAGATCACAATAATTTGGAGTACTGATGAGAACAACAATATACTTCTTTCTTCTTAAATGTAGGGTAATTTCTGAAAATTTGGGTAACACTTCCCCTATATCATCGACTACCAGTCGGACTCAAGCTGACACCATCAATCAATCAAAGCATTCATAAGCATACCCATCCACTTTTATCAACCAAATTCATCCATTCACCATAACTCAAACTGTAACATTTTGATCAGCACCTGTACTATTAACTGGCATAACATCTATCTTTTGAATTGAACTAAGGTCTTGAACGAACAAGGATTACTATACTTTTCTCAGTTCTTTCAGAATATTTATAAAATGTCATTAATAGATTTATCCCGTTGGTTTTCAAGGATTTTATTTCGCGATTCTTTTAGCTTATTTCTTGTCATTACCAGTTGTGTACAGTTACTTTTAAGAATTATGCCGCATCCTTCAACCAGTCACAACAATCATCTATCTTGGATGATACACATTCAATTTCATTAACTAACCTGTTTATCTGTTAATAACCACGCATGGTTTTCATTATTATCATCATAATATGATGGAAACTGAATCGTTATATCATTATTTCTTACAAATTTCACAATCGAGTCACCATTGTGTCATCTTCACTTATGTTTTTGTATCAAACTTTCATCACTGGCTTGGCTATGGTGCTAAATTTATCATAACTTATTTACTCAGATTAGAGAACCTCACAATTTCTTGAAGACCATGTTCGAAATTTGGTTGCAATTAAGATTTCTTCTATCTGGAATCTTCACGACAAATATCTTTCCGCGACGAAGGGATGCTTCACGTATTAACCGCCTGTCTAAATCATTGTTCAGAATTCCCTTAATCTTTGATTGTCATTCCGATACTCGTTCTCTTTGTCTGATGCATACCACCTTACTTTCTTATTTTAAACTAATTTATTCGTTACGATTCACTAACGATTTATTTCTTGTCGAAATCTTCTGATTTGAAGTGCATTGCATTAACATAATCTACAATACTGATGAGATCCTCAAAACACGAACAACTATCAGATTTGATATCTTTGCCATGACCGCATTGTCGGTGTGTCCATTATTCCTTGCTCATAAATGTCCATCATTTATCGGCTTGCAATCATATCCTCCTTCGACACGTAATTCTACCTGTCACATGGGACTATTCTATTTCTTTTGTAATCATCAGAGAACAGACTCGATACAAGAGGAGAGTTTGTGAATATGATTTTGATCGAAAAATGGAATAAGGAATAACAATGCAATTAACGATTGGAAGAATTTGTAAATCTGAAAATTGAAGGAAGAAAAATGAGTGAAGAATGAGAAAACCATATTCGTACTCAAGATGGCCAGTCTTTCATACTATATGGCATACATCACATGATTAGGTGGCGTCCCACCCGACTCTTTGTCATTTCGATAAAACGTCATACCACAATACTGTTTGTCTCAATCAAGAATCAATAATTTGAGAAGAGAAACAATTCAGAAGGAATATAATAAATTTTCTTTCATTTTCGCCTCATATGATTTATCAATAGAAGAAGCTCATATGTATTCAAGAATCAAGAAGAACATATGCTATTGTATTAGAGGAAAGAATGCCAATGTTGATTGCCGTCCATGCTTCATTTGCGTATGCCCTTAGGAAGTATTCGAATGGAAGATTCACAGCTTCGGTCACATTATGACTTCGGAATATCGTCTGGAATTACCTCCACGATAATTGTTTTAATTATTTGATTATAATCGCGTTCTCATGAAATTTATAATTAGTGCTTCCGAGTTTATCCATGCCGTGTAAATTAACCATCGATCACGCAACGCCCCAAGTTCGTTGATAGAAACACGATTCTTCTCCAATCATCTGGAAGATTCTTTCCTTTTTTTTCAATCATTCTCTAACCACTCGAATCATGAATTTCGTTAAATTTTTAACAATTTCTATGAATTGGGTAAATAATGTTTTAACATGTTGATTTAATCATTATTATTATTAAACAAAGTTTACATTCATCTTTCATGAAAAACTTTTCTTCCTGCTGGTGGGTCTACTTGGTCCTTCGAACTAACAATACTGAGTCTATATCCATCCTTCTTTTTAGGTCATTTTCTGTTTATAATAACAAGAACATAAATAGTAATTCGACAACCAAATTGTAAAACTTATTTCATGCAAAAACTCCTCTGAAAGTTGATTAAGAAAATCTTTTCCAAAATCTCATTTTAAAGTTTTGGAAATCAAATATTTGGTCGTCATTACTATATAAGTTACTTGCTATTTTTATGATTTACCAATGAAATGTCTAATTAAAAGAATGCCCATATAAGGGTCTCTCTACTTTGGTACTTCTTCCACTTTTCCTTGGATTCTGCTCGCACTTATTGGTCGAGGAAACTTCATTTACCGTCGTATATTATTTTATTCACAGTTCTACCACAATGCTGACATTTAGTACCATTTTTGATATTTTCGTCGTTGTCCTTGACATTGTACCTGCAACCACCCATGCAATTCGACGTTCCTTCTGTAGATAAGGTCGTACCTTCTTGCTAGTCTTACCTACACCTAGTAAGGTAGACATCATTCCTCGCGCAGCTTCCGATAAGTAATAAGAATCTTCTCGCAACGGGGTGCCTTTGAAACGTGCATCATTGGTTCTTCATAAGCTTTCATCAATTGGTTGCCTCCGATGTGGGACTCGTTCTAATACCTAATTCTAATTTAAATCGTAGCTTCTCTTACACAAATTCTCACAAGAATCGATCGCATTTTCTTTAAAACCACATGAAAAGTAGGGTATCATACCCAGTCTCCGTCGATTCCTCATTATTGTAGGATCAATATACTTATAACGTTGCGATATTTGCCTTACACTTCCCTCAACAATCCTGGTTTACCAATTCCATATCGGACCCGCTAACCCTAATTCGCACTCAACTCAACTTAACATGAGTATGTCTAGGGTCTTTCCTATCGTGTACGACCTATCATCCCTATCTTACTCTCACTTATTCTTATTTCAGTGACCAATAACCTGCAGCTCTTGATACCAACTTGTAACAACCCAAATCTGGGCTCAAGATTTATTGTCATGAAACAATCTTTACATAAAATAAAATAATAAACAATTAACCCCTTGAATCCGGATCGTTTACAGGTTATGGTATGAAATAAGAAACTAACCTTATACAACTCACAACAACTAAAATACAAGCGTAAATACCTTTGTACTAATGCTCTTGTCATAATCTTCTAACATCTTCAACCTCTCGCAGCGGAGATTTCTCTAACTTCTGCTGTCTATCAACGCTATTCACTTTTATCCTTATCTGTTTCTGGCAGAAATAAGAATTTAGAAAGCAAGAGTGAGCAAAAAATGCCCAGCAAGTATATAATTTGAGTTTCACGCATTAATACCAAAGGAAAAACTTTCGGACAAAATCTAAAAACAATTTTAAATAATTCTATTTATTTGAGTGAGTTGAGCGAATAAATGTTGGTTGTCCCCAACCTTTAACTATAAATCCAAAAATGACAAGCGATTCCCCGATTCATCTCCTTAATCAGGGTTTTGTCCGGTTTTGGAATCATAAAACCTTTCGAGAGAGAATGCCATTAATGGCGATCAACAACAAATTAGACTGGACACTAGTTCACACTTATATCCTACTGATCAGTCAGGATACAGTGCATATCTATACCTACCTGTATAGATCCAGTCGGGTCCCCAGGCACTACGGCCCATCTCAAGGCACCGATTATGTCCCGGTCCTTAGGATTAAGTAAAAATTAATCCCACACATCATCATTATCCAACCCGTGGAGTATTTTGATGTCAAATCATTTTGAATTCAAAATATCCCAATTTAGGGTTCACAAATAACCCGAAAGAATGGGTATTTGCTCAAGAGAGCAATCGAATTATAGGAACAATAATGAAAAGAACATGCATAATAAGAGTAATTGCATCGAAATGTAAAACATTTAACTATTCTGAACTTAGAATAAGAATGAAGAAATAATTGCTGTATTTTAAAAGAAAAATCAGGAATACTTGCCTCAATAAGCTTTAATCGCTATTACTAGTTGACATTGGTTCGACTTGAACGTTCGGCCTTATCGTCAAACTATTATCCCATTATTGATACGATCCCAACACTTAGGCCCTTCGATTGGAACTTCGATAATCTCAACATCTAATCGCTAGATCACTCCTAGTCCAACGTCAAATCCCGGGTCTTCCGAATAGGACTTACAGGGTTAAAATACCTTAATTCAGATAATCGCTTCGCTTAACATCACATCACTATCCTATTCTACCCGTACGATTTCAAAATCCAACTTATATTTATATGTATTATTTAAATACATATAGCAATTATGATTCACATCTTTGAAACTTGGTTCGGTGTTTGTTTCCGGAAAGTACTTACACTCGTCATTTTGGAAAATAGGGTGATCAATTATTCATAAAATATTTTTGTCATGACACGTAATTTGGGTTCGTATAATGTAATTATATTTCCTCGTTCGATGTCTCCAATAATTACAGGGTACGTCCCCGTATTTCTTGGAATTAATTTCCCGAAAATCGGGCAGCGTCTCCTTTGTTTATCGGCCTACCCGTCAAACATCCCGACGTCAAATCAATCACAATCAACAACAACATCCAATCCAACTTACAATCCCAAACACCAGTGCAACTTCAATTATTTATTATTATTATTCGTACTTTTATATTTTTGTTTCGTATTTTTCGTTTCGCAATTAATTTTTACCGAACTAATTTTATTTAATTAATAAATGTAGGACTGAGATAAAAATCATCATCACCCACTGTCGGCTCGCCGTGGCTCATCGCCGACGGCGGTAAAATTCGTCGGTGCCCGATAAAATCGGGTTTCCATACGAATTCCACTGATTAATTATTATAATCTCGCACGAATTTACTTAAATAACAAAATATTAATCAATTAATTCCTGCAGAATTAAAATTGTAAAATTTAATCAATTCGAACAACATTGTATCAAGCAACATCATCGAAGCCAAACAGGACTCAGGCAGGGTCACCGGAAAATTCACCGGTGGCCGGGAAAAGTGCAACAACCGCAGCCGTAAACACGGACACACACACACATGATTCACACACGCACATACACGACTTACACACACAAAAATGCACACACACGAACACTGTAAACACATATACACATATAGATATAGGTGTATACATGCAAGAATCGGAGCTACCAGCCCCAAAGAGGCGACAACTCACCTGAAAGGTAAGGCCGCCGCGGCGGAACAAAGCAACGGCGCAGAGGAACCAGCAGAGAAAGAGAAGAAAAGAAATAAGAAAGAAAAAGGAAAAGAGAGTTAGGAGAGAGAGATGATAGAGAGAAAATAGAGAGAGATTCCGGAGAGATTTGAGAGAACGAGAGAGAGAGCGTGAGAATTGAGAGAGAGACAACTGAAATGGGGGTGGGGAAAACGGGGGTTAGGGATTTTATTCTATATTTTTTTTTCTTTGTTTTCTTATTTTATTTCCGTTGTATCCCGTTTCGAACAGCAATCGCGAATTTATCATTACATATCGTGTGCAGAGATTTATCGGAAATATAAAATAATTTAAAAATAATTCTAAATATTTTTTAAAATATTCAAATATTTATAATTAATAAAATAACATTTTGAAAACATTTTCAAATCGCACATTTGACACGTATTTTACAGTTTAACAATTACACGTGCGATTTAATAAAATCCAGAATATTTCCGAAATAATTTGAAAATTCTCAAAATATTTCAAACTTAATAAAAAAAAAATTCATAATTTTTGAAGTATTCTGGAATTAAATACTGATTTTACAATTAAATGAAATGAGAAAATCATTTAAAGATAGTTATTCAATAAAATACTGATTTCTAAATTTTATAAATTCCTAAAAATAATAGATAAAATTATAGGACAACCAAAATAATTTTAGAAACAATTTTAGCATTTATAAAAATAAATATTCAATAAAATCACTTTTAAAAATGAATTAAGTTCATACAGCTCGATAATTAATTACAAACTTAATCTCCGCATCCTACAAATCATAGACAATTAATAATACAACAACACATAGCTGACAGAACCATCACATATTTTATTCATTTAATAATTCGATGATTATATTTATATATCGTATCTGAAAATAGGTTACTTAGCCGCTAAGTAACTAAAAAGACGATACGATCTTAATACCAAATTTGGATAATAATCAAAACAGAGCTTCCTATAAAATACTTTATACGAAAATAAGGTTATAATGTCTCGCCATTTTAGAATACGATTTTTTATCGATATATAAAATGATTAGCGTATCGAAAATTTCACGCCACCGTACCCCGGATCGGAAAAGTCAAAACACGGAAAGTGTTCAGAATTATCAGATTAGGTTATGAAGGAGTTTTCGGAAGAGATTCGGGTTGTAAAAACGCAAAAACGGTTGAAGTAGGACGATTTGGGATTCTAAAAAGTAATTTTATAATCACGTAAAATAATCATTATTGATTATATAAATCCTTATAAAATCACATAACACTCCAAAAATTACCAGAAAAATACCAAAACTATCTATATTTTATTATGGATAATTAAAGATTAAAATATCCTAATTTTATCAGAAATAAACACCCAAATATTAATATTAATCATCAGATACTTCACCAAAATTCACATAATAATTATTTATTGATAAAAATAATTACATAATATTTTTCGGACGTTACAATTAATGCTCTTCCGTTAGGGTAAAGATACGGACGAATGTTAGATGAGGAAATAAAGGGATCCGTTTTGATTCCGTCTTCCAACGACTGGGAGAAAGCTTGATGGGCCATCGACCCAATGGTCTTGAAAGTTTTTGGGCCTTCATTCGTTGGGTCTTGTTGTACATATAGCCAATAATATATATATATATATATATATATATATATATATATATATATATATATCTTAATGTTTCAAACACAGACCAGTCGGCCGTTGTTGTGCAGTAGATTCATATCATCATCAATTTAATTCAGTATCAATACAGTAGCAGTAATTGTAGCAATATCATCATTATGCATATTGTCTTATGCATGTTCTTTTTAATACGTGTTGAAAGAGGAATTTGAAAGCAAAAAAAATTGAAAAATATCATCAAAAGCAAGATCTGTAACGGTTATTTTTTGCTGAAAAATTGAACAAAGCGTAGTGTTTGTGTTTATTAGTGGTTAAGATTGTTTAGCGTTGATGGTGGCTCCTTTTGCGCTCTCAACTTCTGACCCCTTATAATTTTCCTACATATCCCTATTTATAGGAAATCAAGCCAACATTATTCTTGGGGAACAAAAAACTTAATGGGCTTAGATTTCTCATCCCGAGACCTAGTGGGAAACTTACTGGAAACCGCCTTCTATTAAATTTAGGATTGTCCATCGGTGAGGCCTAACCAAAAAGGTCAAAGGCTCGTCCATGGTTTTGATATTTCATGGATAAGGTATCTCCCCAATCGAGGATAGCTCTCCGCTACCAGCTGTTTCTCTAATTCGTGGACGCAGATATAAACATGGTTTACCCCAAATGTTGGACGCATCCTTGTCTCCTGAATAAGGAGCCCCTACCAGATTACAGGATAAGTGATCCCAAGCTTTTGGGTGAACAAGATACTCTGAAATCTCCAAGCCAGTACACCGGTTGACTAAAGAGATAAAATTGTCAAAGCACACACCAAAAATTTACCCCACATCCTCAATAAGGACACTCATTGGCTATATGAGGAGGCCTTCCGTTCGGGCATATCCCGGAGGTCTTTGACCACGGATACCGCCTTCTTGTGATTGCATTATAAAAAAGAGTTTTTCAATAAAGTACCTGCAAAAAATACGTGAGTAATAACTCATGATTATCCTCCTGAAGTGTCCAAGTAGCCTGTCCAAGCAATATGTTAAATCACATTCGAAACAAGTAGAATGCAAGGGTGCGCCCTAACATTTTTTTATGTTCGCTCCGCCCATTATCATCAGTTTTCTTACTATTTTATATCTTTTTGTACGAAGGGTGTACCCTTTCTTTTAGGGTGTCCCTGACTTTTATATAAGGAATACGTTAAGGAAAGAGGACAAGCCCTATCTTGACTAGATCTCGATGTCTTTATCCTAATCTCATTTAATTGATCCCGATTTGAGCTGGATTATTTTTATACCAAGTTTTGGCTTAACAATACGTACACTTCTAAGGAATTACTAGACCAATTATGTATATCGTAAAATTGAATTGTTCTTGTCTTGTGTAAAGTGTGGATTTATTAGTAGATTATAAACGAATTTTCTATTGTGTGGCATGAGCACATATTAAGCATGAAATTTAATGAATTTATTTGATTTTGATAGATCCATATTTATTAATCATAGTGGACTTAGTGCATACACAAAAACTCCACCAATTAAAATGAACAGAATTGTGCTTAGTATGTGTCAATGAACATACTTTAGAAAAATGAAATTATAAAAAGGATGAACACATTTGTGGAATTATACTTGTCTATTAGTGGTGGTTGATAGTTCTATTGCTGATCACACATCTTTTAACTTTTTAATTCATTTACAGGCCAGTCAGGGGGTTGATTACGCGTACAGCTGCTGTAACTTAAACTTCTGTGTTGGATTTGTGTAACTGAAGTGAATTACAGAAGACATGAGTCATGAGTCATGACTGCATGTTTTTATTTCGATTTTAAAGTGACGGTCACAGATGCACCTTCATTTGCATTTGTAGAAATATAATTTTTAAAAATTTCAGTTTTATAAATTGAATTAAATACGTTAAAATAATTTAGTCCAATTTTCGGTTCAATTTATACATAAGTTCTGTTGGATTACAAAAATATTAGCAATTTATTTTTTGATTAATTCAATTTAATTTTTGACCGAACCGACTAAATGTATAGTGTAGAGGATACTCATCCATATGTAATGCATCATGTGCTATATTTTCGAATTTTGTATTGTGCCGAAGTTTATATTCGGAATTAATAAGCTTCAAACTATGTTAATAATTTAATATCCTTTACTTGAATTTTTATTTAAATTGTATATATTATATAATAGTGTTGGCTATGGGCCCAATAAGGCCCACAGAACGAAGGCCCAACAGAAGATCGAGCTAATGGGCCGAAGGTCCACCAAGCCCGTAAGCCGAAGGCCCGCAAAGAGCCTCGGGCCAAGGCCCATCTTTCTTCCCAAACGTTGGACAACAGAAGTGACATAACTCCCCCTTTTCACTCCCTCCTTAATGATGAGTAACGAATGAGCATTCATGACCTGGAATGGGTATAAAACCCCTTGGAAAGTAAGACAAAACATAGACACATTCTCTCTAAAACACTCTGCTTTTCTTGTATTTTCTACCCACTTTACAACCAGGTACTTATTCTTACATCGGAGGTGAATTGGAGGTACAAACCCTCACATTCTCTTCACTTTCATGTCTAAGCAGAAGCTACCTTCACGGAGGCCGAAGCCTGTTCATCCATTCGAAGGAATCTGGGCGTAACATTTGGCGCCGTCTGTGGGAACTACGAGAATTACAAGCCGAGATAACGAGAGTATGACATAAATAATTCATGAGCATTCGCCGCCACCTGGTTTTACCGATAAAGGGCAACCATCCACCCTAGTGGATAGAGATGGAGTCATCACATTAAATCCTGAAGAAGAAGCCATGCTCCTAAAGATCCGGGCGGAAAAGGCCGCGGAGAAGGGAGACACCAAAAGTGACCAAGCAGAAAGGGATGCAGAAGCCTGCACTAAGCGAAGAGAGGCTGATACGCTACGACTGAAGGCCCTGCAGCTTCAAAGAGAAGAAATTGAACTGCAAGAAAAGACCCTACGTGAAGCATTGCAGGCCGACGAGCAGGGAAGAACGAATAAGGATAGGAGAGATCGAAGGGTGCATGACGAAGAAAATGAGTCTGACTCTGATTCGCATCCCCGAAGGAAGAGGACGAAGCAACCCTTCTCATCTCAGACGAGGAGCCCAACGGATCCCGCCTCAGGCTCACTTTCCTAGAAAAGGCCTTGTTCGGTGATAGGAGGGCCGACAGAGAACCGGTCGTGACCCAAGAAATTGAACAGTATCGACCCCCTCCAGGCGAAGAAAGGTAATTCCCTAAGATGAGTGAGTTCAGAAGGAAGGGAGACCCTGAGGACCACTACAAAAAGTATGAGTTGCTAATGATTAGGATGGGTCGTAATGATATCATGTTGTGCAAAATGTTCAAGACCTATCTGAAGGGGTCCGCTTCGATGTGGTACAAGTCCCTTAAGCCTAGGTCTTTTGGATCTTACGAGCAACTGAAGAGGAAGTTTCTGATATACTACTCGCACCTGTGCCGAAAAGCGAAGGACACTGAAGCCCTGGTCTACTGCAGACAGAGAGCAAACGAAGAGTTGGGGGATTATCTCGCTCGGTTTAAGGAAGAAGCTGGGATGGTTACTAATCTGGACAAGGTCAAAGTAATGGGCTTCTTGACGGCGGGGCTGGACCCCTATAAAGGTAAAAAGCTTCGTTCATCTCTTTACGATTTTCCCCTAGATCCCTGAATGATATATATGTGAGGGGCGAGAACATTCACCAAAAAATGGAAAGTATTAGGGGGTATAAGGACACCCAAAGGGATGACCGATCGAATCGAGCTGACAAATACGAAGGCTCAAGATCAGGCTCTGACCGAAGGGATGGTAGGAAAGAAGAAAGAAAAGAGATGGATCGCGGGGCCGAACGACGACGAGATAGAGATTCGGCCGTATTCACCCCTTTGAATGCGCCAATCTCAAAGATTCTCCATGAAATCAAGGGCAAGCCTGGGTTCATGCGACTGACAAAAATGAAGGTCCCAAACCATAAGAAGAACCCCGAAAAATTCTGCGACTACCACAGGGATAAAGGGCACAATACTGATGAATGCTATCACCTCAAAAGACTAATTGAGAGTATGATCAAATATGGCGAACTTAATCAGTTCGTCTGAGATCTGAGAGACAGAATGGGGCTGAAGGAAAACCAGGAGGAAGAGATAGAAGTTGAAGAGCCGGAACGAAGGGATAGGATCAGGGGAAAAGTAAAAACTATATGTGGGGGAAACATCCTAGATAAGGATAGTAAGACAGCCAAGAAAAAGTATGCCCGACAGGTATACAATCTCTATCAGTTCGGTTTGGCGAAGCCCCACATGTCCATGACCTTCGGCACTGAGGACTACGAGGACGTCATTAGCCCACATGAAGACCCCCTCATTATTGTACCTATCATTGGGCAGAATAAAATATGGAAGGTGATGGTGGATACCGGAAGTTCGCCCAACATATTGTTCCATAAAACCTACTGCAAGATAAATTTAGTTGGAGAACAGTTGGAGCCCTGCAATGAGGCTCCTCTTTACGTCATCGGAGGGCACCCCATACAGTTTGAGGGAACCATCACGCTTCATGTCCTCCTAGGTAAGTTGCCATATACTGTTGAAAAGCCAGTGAAATTTTATGTGGTACGGATTGAGAGCCCATATAATGCCATATTCGGAAGACCCTTATTGTCGACTTTTGAAGCGGTGGAATCTATACCCCATCTTAAACTCAAGTTTCCAACCGAGAAAGGGGTAGGAGAAATGAGGGGCGATAAAAAACCGCCAGAATCATAATGCTTGAGGACCTGGAAAAGGATCAAGAATATGAAGGGTCAGACGAAACCGGGAAAAGAAAGAGGGTCGAAACCGAGCCCAGTGGAAGCCGTGAAATACTGAACATTGAGTTGGAAAAGTTTAGAGCGGATCTCTCAAGCCCGATCACCAAACCCGCAGCGGAAACCGAAGAGGTAGAGCTGTATGCAGGTCATTCGGGAAAAATGTTTCGGATAGGAAAAAATATGGGGGCAGA
This sequence comes from Apium graveolens, assembly GCF_009905375.1. Lineage (NCBI taxonomy): Eukaryota > Viridiplantae > Streptophyta > Magnoliopsida > Apiales > Apiaceae > Apium > Apium graveolens. Next base: position 89,690,415 of record NC_133657.1, read on the forward strand.
TCTGAAGGAAAAGGTAATAGCTGTCATTCGACAATACCATGATGTGTTCGCCTGGGGCCGGAAGACATACCTGGTTTTGATCCCAAGACGGCTAAGCACTGCTTGAATGTACAGCCTGAGGCCAAACCGGTGAAGCAAAAATAGAGGACATTCGCAGTCGAACGACAGAAGGTTATAGAAGCCGAAGTTGAAAAACTATTAGAAGCCAATTTCATTGAGGAAATTGAAAACCCCGACTGGTTAGCCGATGTGGTAGTTGTCAAGAAATTAAATGGGAAGTGGAGGATGTGCGTGGATTATACGGACCTCAATAAAGCATGTCCGAAGGACCACTACCTCTTGCCTAGCATGGACCAGCTGATAGACTAACGGCAGGATACCAGGTACTTAGTTTTTTTGATGCTTTTTCTGGCTATCATCAAATTGCTATAAATGATAAGGATATGCCCAAGACAGCATTCATAACTCCGAAAGGGACTTATGCTTATATTAAAATGCCCTTCGGACTAAAGAACGCTGGAGCCACATTCCAGCGAATGGTAAATAAGGTCTTTAAAGAGCAAATCGGTCGGAACATGGAAGCATATGTGGATGACATGATTGTAAAATCACGGTTTCAAGATCATGCCGAAGACTTGGAAGAGTGCTTCGAGATTCTCCGGAAAAACAACATGAGGATCAATCCAAGCAAATGTACCTTCAGAGTCTCCAGTGGCAAGTTCCTGGGCTACATGGTTAGTGCTTGGGGGATAGAAGCGAATCCTGAAAAGATCGAAGCAGAAACATCTAGAAGCTGACCGGCCGACTCGCCACCCTTCGGCATTTCATCTCCAGATCAGCCGAAAAGGCACTCCCTTTCTTCGCCGTGCTTAAGGGGTCAAAGACTTTTGAGTGGGGGCCCGAGTGCCAAAGGGCATTCGAAGAAGTGAAAGAATACATTACTAAGGCACCACTCTTAATGAGGCCTGATCCGAAGAAAATTCTCTAGCTTTACCTGGCTGTGTCCGACAGAACCCTAGGGGCGGTGCTTGTGAAAAACTATGAAGGCAATCAACACCCTGTGTTCTATGTGTCCCATGTCCTCAAGGATGCAGAGATGAGGTACCCCAATGCCGAAAAATTTGTTTATGGGTTGGTTATGGCCTCCCGAAAATTGCAACATTACTTCCAAAGCCGAAAGATTCAAGTTGTCACCAGTCAACCTTTGAAGAAGATTTTAACAAGGCCCGAAGCCTCGGGAAGAGTAGTAGCCCGGTCCATCAAACTTGGGGAGTTTGATCTTGAGTATGTCCCCAGAACGACGATCAAGGCCCAAGCTCTAGCTGACATTGTGGTCGAGTGCACATTCTCGGGTCCACAGAATCTCACTCCCGACGAACAGCTCATTCGGACCCCTGGAAAATGGAAACTCTTTGTAGATGGGTTGGTAGCTAGGAAAAAGTATGGGGCCGACTTAATAATTCCAGCCCCGAAGGGTTCAAGATATGCCCTGCTATAAGATTCGACTTTCCTCTGACGAACAATGAAGCAGAGTACGAAGCACTCCTCGCAGGGATGAAGTTGGCCCGAAGCCTTGAGGCGAAGCACCTAAGGGCCTTCAGTGAGTCTATGCTGGTTATTAAGCACTTCTCTGGAGAATCTGAGCAAAGAGACCCCCGGACGAAGGCTTACGCCACCAAGGTAAAAGATGCTTCTCTGTCATTTGTAACTTTTGAGCTAAGTCAAATTGGCAGGGAGAATAATAGACGGGAAGACGCCCTTTCCAGGCTAGCTTCGGCAGAGACGCAGAGCCTAACTAGTTCTATCTACCTCACCGAAGCCAAGACGCCTTCGATCGAGAAGAAAGAATGTCTGAAAATTCACCAGGGGAATGATTGGATGACTCCCCTAAGGAACTTTCTGGAGAAAGGTATTCTACCTCCAGACCGAAGGGAGGCGCTAAAGATAAAGTACAGAGCATCGAGCTACACTTTCATTAATGGAAGGATGTATCGCCGATCAGTCAGTCAGCCCCTCCTTAGATGCCTAAACACCAAAGAACAACATCAGGCTCTTGAGGCAGTGCACGAAGGAATTTGTAGTGAGCATCTGGCTGGTCGGTCCCTCGCCTTCAAAATCCTTCTCCAGGGATTCTTCTGTCCAACCTTGAAGGTAGATACCATCGAGTACGCCAAAAAGTGTGTACAATGCCAGTTGTTCACCACTGTTCCGAGGCAACCCCCAGAAGAAATGACTTTCATTCTAAGTCCTATTCCGTTCGCCGTGTGTGCCGTGGACATAGTTGGCGTTCTCCCAACTAGCACGAAGCAAGCAAGATACTGCATAATTGCCATCGACTACAAGACCAAGTGGGTCGAAGCCCGACCATTGTCGGCGGTAACCGAAAAAGCAGCAAAGAAATTCTTCCTAGAGCATATTATCCTTCGATTTAGGATTCTGAAAATTTGTATCTCAGATAATGGGACTCAGTTTATTGGAAACAAGTTTCGCAAGTTCCTGCACCACTTCGGAATCGAACAAAGATTTAGCTCAGTCGCCCATCCGCAAGGGAATGGGGCAATCGAAGCGGAAAACAAAGTGATCTTTCGAGGTATCAAGAAGAGGCTGGGCGAGGCTAAAGGAAGATGGTCAGAAGAACTCCTTTGGATCTTGTGGGCCTATAGAACGACCCCTAGGACTTCAATAGGGGAAACTCCCTTTAGAATGGCCTATGGGACCGAAGCCCTAGTTCCAGTTGAAGTGGGATTGGAATCATACCAAACTGAGGTCTACAATATGGAAACTAATAGCTTTGGACTAAGGGCGAACATGGACTTATTGGAGGAAGAAAGGGAAGCTGCCCACCAAAGGAACATGAAATACTTTCTACAGGAAGCCCAGCATTATGACTCCAACATTAAGAAGAGGTCGTTCGGAGTAGGGGACCTAGTCTTAAGGAAGTTGGCTGCTTCTATGCCCACCAAACAAGGAAAGCTTCAGCCTAACTTGGAAGGGCCTTATAAGGTGATTGAGGTCATTCGCCCATGAACATACAAGCTTGAAACATTAACAGGCGAAGCAATTAAAAACACCTGGCACGCTAGTCGCCTTCGGAAGTTTTATCAGTAAGAAATTTCCTTTTAAAGTTGATTTGTACTTTGAGTTCTATATATAAAAAGTGTAAGAAGTTTAATCATAAATGAAACTGCACTTTGTCAAATTTCTTTATTAAATACCAAATGCTTGGCCGACGAAGTATTATCTAGGGGCGATTCAAAAGAAGATAAACCCTTCGGCCAACACATTTGTTCTATTTACGAACGAAGAATGAATGAATAAGAATCTAGGGGCAATCCCACTAAAGTCAAACATTATTCGCTCCTCCACTATTATTTAACTTGCAATAGATCCACGGTCAGGACGAAGGAAGAGTCTTTAGGGGCGACCCTGAGATAAGACCTTCTCCTTCATCCTTCCCTAATTATTTAAAAAAATAAAGAAGGGCGACGAAGCTTTGGTCTGGGGGCAATCCTAAAGAAGACCAGCCCTTCCTTCGCCCACTACAAGCTTTTAAAAGTCTTAACAGCCCGAAGCCACCTTTGGCCTTTAACACTTGAGGCCGTAAAAGGTAGTAAAGAATTAAAATCGCTAAAGGATAAAGCCGAATATGCGATTAAGATTCATTATAATTGTTAAGGCAAACGATAAAGCCGAAGATACAATTTGTTTTATTAAAATTGCTAAGGCGAATGAATAAAGCCGAAGATGCGATTAAGATTCATTACAATTGTTAAGGCAAACGATAAAGCCAAAGATATAATTCGTTTTATTAAAATTGCTAAGGCGAATGAATAAAGCCGAAGATGCGATTAAGATTCATTACAATTGGTAAGGCAAACGATAAAGCCGAAGATTCCATTCATTTTATTAAAATTGCTAAGGCGAATGAATAAAGCCAAAGATGCGATTAAAATTCATTTTATTGCAATTGTTAAGGCAAACGATAAAGCCAAAGATATAATTTATTTTATTAAAATTTCTAAGGCGAATGACAGCCAAATACGCAGCTAAAATAAAAGATAGAAACAATGCTGACAAAAGATGAAAGATGCATTAAAATATAAAGCCCGAAGGCTAGTTAAATTATAAAAGCTCGAAGGTAGGAGTATCAATTATAAAAAATGAAATTACAAGTAAAGAAGATGAACGAAGGAAGCCGCTGCAAGAGTTGGGTATGACCATGGAAACACCAACGAAAAATTTTACAACAAGATCATCTTCAGTCATGTCAAGCACCTCAGTGCTGGAGGCTCAGGCCTGAGGGTCTTCATCCGAGAGCTCTTCGTCTTCACCGGAGGAGACATGAGGGGCTTCAACTGTTTGGCCGGCTGATAGGATCCTCCAGGCTATCGTCCAGCAGCTGCTTATAATCCCAATTAAGGTCGTGAGCCTTCTCCAAGACATAGTCAACGTCGAACTGGAAGCAGTGCTCTTCCGTCAGGTCCAACTGTTTCTTCATCTTTCAAAGCTCCTTGCGGGACTTCTTCAGCTGGACATTCCGGTGGCGATCCACCGGTTCGCCTTCCCAAGGGCCTCCTCTAGCCTGGTCATGTCTCCCTTCACCGCGGTGGCCTGACCGTCCAGCACCTCGTTCTGGGTTTTCACCCTCCTGAGTTCCTCCTCGGCCGCCATCACCCTCCTTTCCAGCTCCTTCACCTCGGCCATCCGAGTCTCCATGTCCCGCACTTTGTCCTCCACGGCCGCAGCCCAAGGAGCAGCTTGCAAAAGATACACAAAGAAAAATGTCAAACGAAAGAAAAATAATACACCGAAGGGAAAAAGACGAACTAAAACAAATACGTACCAGGGACAAGAAGGAAAGAAGCTCAGTACAAGCCTCGGTCGGAGAAGCTGAAGTAAAGGTCGGAAGATCGGCAGGGAGCTGGAGGCCGTGGCACAAATCCGAAGCCACCTCCTTTGTAGACTGCCTCGCCGGGTAGACAGTATGGTCGGACTTCAGCACACCCCATCCGGGGAGATAGGACTGAACGACCCCCTCCCGACTACGAGTCCTCTTTGTGACGGCCTCAACCCGGGGGTCAGGAGTTGGCGTCACCAACATAATTACTAAAATATAAACAACAAGATTATTATTAATATCTACTAACTTGACCCCAACCAAGAGGATCCAGGTTCAAGTATGATTCAGGTTCATATTATTACAACCCATTTATTCAACATCTAACACACTCTAACTTTATTCAGCAACTCGTCAGACCGCACGTGGCCTGGCAAACACTACCTCAGAAGAGCCGGGTCCTGAAGGGGCGGAAACACAGGTATATTTGACTGGTCTTCTAGGCATCTGCGATACATATAACAGTTTGCAAGGGTGAACATAATCGCTCAGCAGTACCAACATATGAATAACGGAATAAAAATAGTAATATAAACAATAATAGAAACAGAGCTATAATCCTGTCAACAACATTATATAATGAAAATCTGAGATAACTGGATATCACTGACTAGCATGCTTATTCAAAACAATGTAGTAGTATGCTGTGTAAATACCAGAGTCCAATTTTAGCATGTTATTCACATTTATAAAACCACTGCATCAACTACTTATACCCTTACGGGAATCACAAATCCAAATCAGGTACATAACGGATATGTGAAGACAGCTGATCAGACTATCAACACCAGACGGCTCTAACTGCCATCTCATTTACCTGTTCCGGAACTTAGAGACTAGCTAGGTCTCGGACCTGCTGGACTAATCGGTTATATAATGCGTGCAACCGAATTAGCCTCTTACGCCACCTCATAGGCCTACTCTGGCCCTTATGTATCCCATATCTGATCGTTTTATCCAGTTTTCAAAATACTTGTACCTATCTCATTTTCAAAACCATTCGTTTTACCAGCACACCTAAAAATCTAGTTTGCAAATTATTTCATTCGAGATAGGTATTTTTGAAGTTACTTTTCCCCAAAATAATTTGAAAATAGTGATTTATAACTACGGGGGATACGTAACTTAAATTTTTTCTGTTCCATTACGAGAATAAAACATTTAGCTATTCATATATACTGAACCATAAAAGAATGGTCAGGGGTACTTGCCTTGTAACACTTTCGAGACTCCAAGTAACTCTTACATGGACTTCGGATGAAGTGGAACTCGACTGGAACCTATGAACACGAAATACCCTAATCAGTTATATTGACATGCTTGATATCCTCAAACCCTAATAATCCAACCCGATACCCCGACTCGTATAGTTATTATACACATAATCACGTAATCACGTAATCCGAACACAAATAGGGGTAACATGTATAACATAAGTACACACGTTTACACATATATATTTAGAAATTTTTGGCAGCAATTCCTTTGTTTATAAGCATACCCGTCGATTACAATCGACGTCAATAGTCACAACAATCCACAATATCAATTCCACCATTTTATACAACGTACACCACAATACAATTCGTAATTAATTATTTAAGTCCGAAAGTATTTTTCGTGAATCATTTTATTTATTTATAAAATTTAGGACTTAGAGCAACGTCATCATCGTCCACCGTTGACTCACCGAAGTTCATCGTCAATGGCGGTATAATTTATTGGTGCCCGTTATGTTACGGGTTTCCAAATAAATTACACCGATTTATTCGACTAAAATTAATAATTCCCTGAAATTAATCAAGTAATACGAATTAATTTAAACCAATTGAACCAATTGCAAGTAACAGAACAGGGCAGCATGCGCTGAACGCACCACCACAGAACAACAGCAAACAACCAGCAAAACACAGGGATGGCCGGAAAAGACACAGCCACACCACACACAACACCAACGCACACATACACAGTCACAACACATATCATACACACATATATACACAAGGTATATATATATATATGCATGCAACAAAATAAACATCCAAGCTAAGCATAAGCGGCGGCTCACCGAAAATTAGCCTCAAATAAGCGACCGGAAACGAGCAACAGGAAGAAGAACGAAGAGAGGAGGAGGGGAATGGAGACAAGAGAGAGAGAGAGAGAGAGAGAGAGAGAGAGAGAGAGAGAGAGAGAGAGAGACAACACAGCCGAGGAACAAAAGGAAAAGGGGAAACCCCCCTGTGGTTTATTTTTATTTTATTGTTAACTCCCCTCCTGACACGTATCAAAAAAAATGGGATACGTGTCAATTTGACACGTATCCAAACAGTATTTAGGGCCAATTTCGTAGTTATCGAACCGCTGTGACTTTTAAAATAGTCTCAATAAATTATAAAATTCCCTTAAAATATTATAAATATCCTGAAAATAACAAAAATATAAATTTTAGAATTTTTTGAACAAACTTTGGGGCGCAACAAATACCCGCAAATTAACGAATAACGAAACAACGCGCAGGTGAAAATAATCCAGAAAATTTCCAAAATAATTTTAAAATTTCCAGAATAATACGAACTTAATAAAATATGAGTTTCACGATTTTTGAAAATTTCCGGAATTAAATAAGGATTTTACAAATAAACGCAACCAGAAAATCATTTAAAAATAAATAATCAGTAAAATATTGATTTCTAAATTTCATAAAGTTCTAAAATTAATTATTGAAATTATAAAATTTTAAAACCAATTTTAGAAATAATCCAAATATTTATGGAATTAAAACTATAATAAAAATCACTTTTATCGGCAAAATAAAATTGTATAACTCACTAGTAAATCGCGCAATCCAACCCTCATATCAACACCTCACAAATACATAAATAACGATCAGCAACTGTTGCAAAAAATCAATACACACATTTATTTAAATATTTATTCCACTATTACACTTTTAAATATTAGAATAAAAAGAAAAATACACGAGTCGTTATACTCTTAGAGGGATTCCCCTCCCTCACAACCTCTAGCTCATCCTCCCCGTCCCCTCCGGAAGCTGCTGGGGCTTGGCGAAGCGGCTAGACCCTCTCAGCCTCGGGCCTCTCCTCCGTCTCCTCGGAGGGATTTGGCGTGGCTCTTCCTTCAGCAGCCTTCTTCTTCGCCGCCTCCTCCGCGGCCCTCTTCTCGCCCGTCCTGGCCTTCTTCCTTTCAATCAGGGCCTCTCTGGAAGACACTGAAAAACAAGGCAAAATACGTCAGACCAACAAAGAAGACAGATGAAGGAAAATATGAAGGGACGAAAGAAAACTACTAGACAAATAATAAAAACAAAACTATGATAGACGAAGGAGAAGTTTGTTACCCCCACCCCACAAACTTAGCAGCCAGTCTCTGTCCCGAAATTCTTCGGGACCTAGCTTGCTCACGCGGATATCTACCAGGGCCGCGTAATCCTTCTTTTCCCTCTTTGTTAGACTCAGCACAAGGAGCAGCGAAGGATTCACATCCCGCCAGACGGATATTGGGGCCAGCCTCCGCCCACTCACGAAGCACCAATGAGTGTGGGTGTTCTTGTTGCTGAAGTTAGTGACCGTCCAATCCGTCCGGCCAGCCCGACGAGCGATAGTGTAAAAATTCGGGCTCTTCCGGTTCCTTCGGAAGTCATAATGCCACCAGAATAGCCTTGGAGTAGGAGTGACTCCTGCGTGAAGGCATCTATTCTGGAAGCAGTTAATGTGGATGAACCCGTTGGGGTCCATCTGCCCCAGAGCGATCCCCATTTTCTTAAAGAGATGCTTCACTATCTTCAACGTCGGCACTCGGAAGCCGCACTTGAACGCCGCCTCCGAAATCCCGACAGCGCAGTCGCCGTACCTCTCCGACACTCCGGGAGTATCGTAAATCCGTTCATTCTCCTTGGTGGCGTAGATCTAGAAGAAGTTTCGGGGGACGAAGAAATAAGAATACATCTGAATTATTCTTTCATTCGACAGCTCCAACCGGTTGTTCGCCGCCGGATAATTCGCCGCGGAACCGAAGAGATCCCGACACGTTCTCCTCGGGCGAATGGAAGATGTTCCCGCCAAGCTACCTGACCTTGGATCCCAAGTCTCTGGAGGGCGATTCGCTCGGTCCATGTCCCTGTATTCGAGAACAGAGAGACATTAGTCCATGTACTTGGGACAAGACAAAAGAAAAATGAAAAGATAAATGGCCGAGTACATGTCCTAAAACCGAGCGAACATAATAAGAATTTGGAGTCGGCTCCCGAAGGATGTTCCGAAAAGGCAAGTTTCCCGAAGGAAGTTTTTGCCCCCAGAAACCCTTCGTCTGCCTTCTTAAACTCCAAACCGCACATCTGCACCCTGGGTCGGCTCCCCAAGGACGTTCTTAAGCCAAGAACCCCCCGAAGAGAGTTCTTGGCTAAAAAACGCCTTGCATGCCATCTTTAAACCCATGGGGCACCCCTAGAACTAACAAAACCTAGAAAACTCCTATTACCTACCAAGGAATGCCCCATAAACCAAAAGACCCCAAAACACACTTAAAAGCCCAGGAAAACGACCACTGGACTTGCATGTAAAAACCGTAAAACTCAAAAACTTGCATGAAAATGTAAGGAACACTGAGAAAAGAAAGGGGACTTACTGATTTGAAGATGCTCCTGGATTGAGATGGGGTAATCTGGAAAAGTCGAGTTGTTGTTGCCCGTGATTAGAGAACTTGACGACGTTTGTTGAGAAACCGGAGGTGTTAAAAAGAAAAAGAAATGCACAAATGGATCTTATATAGGCGCCCAAAATGAATTCAAAAAGCGACGTTTGGGGGTTTTTAAAATAGATATCCCAGATTGAAACAGTTGAGATTCAATGGCTGAGATTGGGCTATGAAACGACGTGCCAACAACTGTCATTTTAATGCACCACAAGTTCCCATAAGCTTGCCACGTGTACGAACGAAGATCGAGGCGAAACAGAAGCAGTCACCCTAGGGTTTCTTCGCCCCAATATGGGCCAGAACTAATGTCCATCGGCCCGCCCGAAGGCCCGGCCGAAGGACAGGGACATGTTGGCTATGGGCCCAATAAGGCCCACAGAACGAAGGCCCAACGGAAGATCGAGCTATTGGGCCGAAGGTCCTCCAAGCCCGTAAGCCGAAGGACCGCAAAGAGCCTCGGGCCAAGGCCCATCTTTCTTCCCGAATGTTGGACAACAGAAGGGACATAACGTCCCATTTTCACTCCCTCCTTAATGATGAGTAACGGATGAGCATTCATTACCTGGAATGGGTATAAAACCCCTTGGAAAGTAAGACAAAACATAGACACATTCTCTCTAAAACACTATGCTTTTCTTGTATTTTCTACCCACTTTACAACCAGATTCTTATTCTCACACCGGAGGTGAATCGGGGGTACAAACTCTCGCATTCTCTTCACTTTCAGGTCTAAGCAGAAGTTACCTTCACGGAGGCCGAAGTCTGTTCATCCATCTGAAGGAATCTGGGCGTAACAAATAGACAAGAGTTTAAAATAATAACACTGATCCCATTTGCCATTTTTTTTATAAAATGCAGGAATAGAGAATCTGAAGAATGAACTCATGTACACAATATAATAAAATAGACGATAAATAATATTTTTATAACTTTTCAGAGCATGTCTATATATAAAAAACGTCATGTTCGTATTTTTAAAAAAATTTACTAGCGTGTAATTGAAAAAGTTACCATGTACACACATGACATGGTCCACCAAAATATTACCAAAAATCAAGAAATCAGATGAACCATCTACAAGTTACGAAACGCATGAAATAATTTCCGTATGACTCAGTTTAGGAAAATGAAAGGTGACTTATCCAAGAAGTCCCACCTTACAAATTTATTTTATAAATAAATGTGATTTAAATTTAATCTTATTGCCACATGTTTCTATCCTCATTTTGAACTCTCAACCAGCATGGCCAAATATGCGCTTGCAATTTGTTTGTATTGACCCATTATCGAAGAGACACCTCCAAGCTAGAGCTTTTAAACGACAAACATATTGGGCAAGTTGAAACGACGCCGTCACATTCACGACACAAACATAAATGCCGACAAGGCAACACCACCACCGATGCAACTCGTTTTTGACACGCCTTGCAACTGGGTACGCTCCTCACCTCGACCCGTTCCGGGTCAATATACGCTGACTCGGCATCCCCGGCTGACCCTTCGCCTGATACGCAAGTTAGCCCCACGTTTTGCGTTTGTGCGCATCCACGGCTCATCATCGCATTTTGCAACTGGGCTTGTAGTGCTGCTGCTGTGGCCTCTTGGGCCTTGGCCCTAGCTTTCCAAACCTGCGCCTCCGCGCTAAAATGCGCCGCCCTTGCCTGAAGTTCAGAATTCCGGTGAAAGGCTTTTTCGATCTCCAAATCTTTCTCTCTCATCCTCTTCGCCACGGCTTCCTCGGCCGTCTTTAGCAGCGCACGATAGTGTGTTTGCCTCATCTCTGCTATCTTGCGCCTCATCTCATGGAGCTGAACAAAATAATAATTCGAACCGTTACAAAAATTAAATAAAATCAGAAGTTAAAGAATAAAAAAATTACTAGTCTTAAGTGGCATTGTTTTTAAAAATTCTGATTAGTCGTCCGAATACTTGATTAAATTCGAGTGCACTTACTTCCAATTTCCGAGTACAAATTGACAGTATATAGTGAAAAATAAATGCAAAATGGTAACATTAAATTTGTACCTGAGCTAGAAGAAACTGATCAATTTCATCGGTCTGGTGTTGTATTTGGGTGGTAACATCTTGTTGTAGCATTGATACTGCAGACTGATTTTGTTGTCCGCCGAAAGATAGACCAAGACCGGTGGAGACGACGGTGTTTGGCGGCGGGGAGTGGAGCTGACTGAGGTCTATAAGTTGGTGGTGTTGCATATTTGGAGATGAGATTCTTAAATTCTTTGGTGGTGGAGGAGGTGTTGCATATATTTCTCTTCCTCTCTTTCGGGGATTATTGCTATTATTCACTGATGTTGAATGTCAATAATGTTATACAATAGAATTGCAATAATATATTAAAAAAAAAAACGCGTAATTTATTGGTATGTAGAATTACCTGTAGGAGTATTGTTGAAAACCAAATGGGGATGATCAAGAAAGTTTCCTGCAGCGCCACCTGGTTGCGACGGCATCGAGTAATCAAATTGAGCTTCAACAGCCATGTGTGTGTGTGTTTGTAGGCAGTTGAGTATTTGAATATATGGAGAGGAGGAGATGGTGTATATATATATATGAGAGCTAAAGAAACGTTTTGAGTGAAAATAAGGTGTAAAAGGAAGGCTAATAAATGAGAGGGGGAAACAAATACTAAGCAAAAAAGAAAAAAAGATGGCGTTGAAAACCAATTAAGGCGGATTCCTCGACATGCATATATTGAATTTGAATGTACATGTCTGTGTCTCCTCTCTAAACGGAGAGAGAGTTAAGAATCATAAGCATGTGATTTTACATACAAGAAATGGTAGTACTAGTAGTACAGTATATTGTACTAGTAATCTCCTCTTCCCTTGTTGTGGTTGTTGCCTCTTCATGCTTTTGCATTTTCTAGTTTCTACCTGTACTCTACCCTTTTAAATATCAATTTTCTAAACCAAAACTATATTATATGAAAGAATTATAAGCTATTCCTGGTATCTGCGTTATTATTCTGAATCCCCTCCAACAAAAACATTCACAATCTTATCAAAGTTTGGTACACATTTTTTCTATTTCTTTTTTTCCACACTTCCTTGTACGTTATTTTACTTTTTTAAATTCACTTTTGGTGATCAAGTAAAAAAGATATCTATCAATTTTTTTATTATTAGAATCAATATATTAAAATTTTCATTGGTTATGAAAGAAAAAAAATGATCATTAGATTTTAAACTAAATAAATATGATGAAATATCATGTATAATATTAAAGAGTTTTTTTTTTATAATAGGTAATCGCACCCGCTATCTTTAGGTGCGCACCGACTACACCTACCGGCGGGCTCACCAATATTAAAGAGTTTTAGATTTTAACATGATAAATTAAATATTTATATAGATTCCAGTAAAGGGATATATAGGATATATAAAGGGGTATTGTATTCTATTTCATATTTTTAATAGTAATATCTATTATCTACACTTTATTTATTTTATAAAAAAATTACATGTTAAAATTTAAATAAATACAAATAACAAATATTATTAAAGTATCACGAAAGAGGCGTTTTTAATTTTAACCAACAATATATCCTACACTATTTTAATAGATTTTAAAAATATTTCTGGCTAGCATTTTTTCGTGATATTTAACTATGAAATTCTAATATCTTTTTAAATTTTGTTAACCGGCCGATACTATATAATATCTAATTACGTAACATACAAATGATCCATATTTAATCATATAACCTACGTACTACGATTGATCTATAAGGAAAGTATTTTTTACAAAGAAGTTACATAACTAATACTAGCCTACCAGTGTGATGTACTAATTATAATATTTGTAATTTTAATATTTTATTATTTTGTAAAACTAAATGACAAAAATAATGGTTATATATTATTGAGATTAATGAAGTTAAAATATTTACGTATTATTTGTTATGTATTATATTATTGAATGATTCAAAATTTAAATAGTTAAAATAAAAAGTCTTTTTTGTTTTAGTTATAAACAGGTGCAGACTATAGGAAAGTGGGAATCTTGAATATCAGTGTATGCGGATGATTTGCTATTTTTTTTGTTTTTTTCTTGATTTATTAAAATTTTGTTATATTATAATCTGAATTAATAAAATTAATTTCGGAAGTGTTTAATTTCATACCAAGAAAGAAATTGAGTGCTATTAGATATAAAGCTGAATTATAATTTATAGAGTTTATAGTTATATTAAATACATGATTTATTTATTTTAATTAAATAAGATTTATTTAAACCTTTTTTGAAATATATTAATCTATTTTTTTAAGAATGTGTTAACCGATCAATCAAATGAAATTATATTTTGCTTATTTATAATATAATAGTACAGTATAGATTTAAAATATCAGCGGAATACAAACTTTACTAAACTAAATTGCCGTATAATCATGTATGTATAAAATATTTTGTGAGCTAGGTTCTGTCAGTTTCTTCTTTGGTCTTGTTCCCAGTACTGGCCCAGTCTTCACCTTATTTTAATAAACAAGTAATTAGTACTCTATCATGCATTGCATGTCCTCATCTCCCAGTTTATTTGGATAAGAACATTTTCAACAAACTTTTTAAATGAGTTTTTAATAAAAAAAATAGAGAGCATCAATAAAATTGTAACTCCAAAATACTTTAAATATTATATCTATTTTTTGTCGACCCGGTCTTCGTCCCAGTAGGTTGACTTCAACATGTAAAGAAAAAAATGTGAGGTATTGATGATGATCAATGAATGAATATGTTAATTGTGATTTGGCTATGTGTACTCGTTGTGATGTTCAATTGGAGAGGATGCAAACATTTAGCTGATTATTATATTATAAATTCGAATTTTGCTTGCAAGTTTTTACCTTTCACTTGAAAGGGTTTTTCTTGTTTTAAACACTTAAGATTTTATTTTCCTATTTGAATTTGATTTTTGACTTTTTTCTATTTGGATTTCGTTTTTAAATTTGTTTCTTGGAATGATTCAGATATTGGCTAATTCAAGCTGATATTGGATTTCTATTGGAATCCTATTGAGTTTGGGTTATTGTCTAAGCCTATAAATACCCTTTTCATGTAATCTTTTAAGAAAGACAATGGATGATATACAAATTTTGTTTTGAGATAAACTATGAGTAGTTTTTCTTTTCCCTAAACTTCAATTACTGGATTGTTTTGAAGATTAGATTCGAATTACTTAGTTTCTGGATTGATCTAAGCAATTTGAGATTCAAAGTTCACGTTTCTGGATTGGTCGTGTTCTTTTGAAATATCCTCTTCTTCTCTTATCCATTTTCTTCTTTTTCTTTTCTTTCTTTGTGGAGAGATCCACATCAATTTGGTATCAAGAGTCAAGGTTTTTTCTCCAAGTTCTTAATTGTTGGGAGATCTAGGTTTCAAAAAAAATTACTATTCACGAGTTACTGTTCACGGTATCGTTAACGAGTACTGTTCATAGGCACTGTTCCTGAGTACTGTTCACGGCACTGTTCACGGGTACTATTCATCAAAAAAAATTCAGATTTTTCTTATGGCTACGGATGAATTGCTCAGAAAATTACTTGGAAAATTGGATGAGATTGATAAACGTACTCAAAAGTTTGTTAATTCAACGGAATCGAGGTCTGATGAATTGGATAAAATTTTAGTTAAGGTGAAAGATAGTGATGAAGTCTATGATCCTGGTATAGAGCTTGGTTATTTTACAGGTTTGGGTAGCATAGATGATTTTGTTGAATGGGTTACACAAGTCGACAAGATTTCTGCTTATACAGGTTGGACTGAGATGAGAATATTCAAGATTGCAGCGCTTAAACTTACAAAGAAAGCAGGCTTGTGGTTTGATAATCTAAACACAAAAAGAGTTAGATCTGGAAAAGAAAAGATTATGACTTGGACATCCCTGAAGAAGAAACTTTGTGCAAAATATATTCCTTTGCATTATAAATTCGAATGTATAATGAAGATGACATCCCTCTCTCAAGGTACTATGAGTGTTTCTGAGTATACTTCTGAATTTTATAGATTGCGCCTTATTTGTGACTTGGAGGAGACGGAAACAATGAAAATTGGAAGATTTATTCGTGGATTGAATTTTCCAATTTATTGAAAGGTTAAATCAAGTCCATGTATCTCGTTTAATGATGTATGCAATCTTGCTTTGGAATTTGAATCTTTTCAACAAGACGAGAAATTGAAGTCTTCCCTTCACGAGTTTACTCTTTCAGAAGAAACTAAAGAAGAAGACTTTGTCAGTGTGGAGAATGTCGCGGATCTTGTTGCTGATTACCATGTGTTACATGTGGCGACTACATCAAGTTTGGATGAAAAGGATGAACCAGTTACAAAAGAAGCTATGATAGAGAAGCATGAAGAAAGACAATGGATGATATAAAACTTTTGTTTTGAGATAAACTATGAGTAGTTTTTTTTTTCTCTAAACTTCAATTACTGGATTGTTTTGAAGATTAGATTCGAATTACTTAGTTTCTGGATTGATCTAAGCAATTTGAGATTCAAAGTTCACATTTCTGGATTGATCGTGTTCTTTTGAAATATCCTCTTCTTCTCCTAACCCTTTTCTTCTTTTTCTTTTCTTTCTTTGTGGAGAAATCCACATCAATTTGGTATCAAGAGCCAAGGTTTTTTCTTCAAGTTCTTAATTGTTGGGAGATCTAGGTTTCAAAAAAAATTACTATTCACGAGTTACTGTTCACGGTACTGTTCATAGGCGCTGTTCACGACTACTGTTCACGGCACTGTTCACGGGTACTATTCATCAAAAAAAATTCAGATTTTTCTTATGGCTACGGATTAATTGCTCAGAAAATTACTTGGAAAATTGGATGAGATTGATAAACGTACTCAAAAGGTTGCTAATTCAACGGAATCGAGGTCTGATGAATTGGATAAAATTTTAGTTAAGGTGAAAGATAGTGATGAAGTCTATGATCCTGGTATAGAGCTTGGTTATTTTACAGGTTTGGGTAGCATAGATGATTTTGTTGAATGGGGTACACAAGTCGACAAGATTTCTGCTTATACAGGTTGGACTGAGATGAGAATATTCAAGATTGCAGTGCTTAAACTTACAAAGAAAGCAGGCTTGTGGTTTGATAATCTAAACACAAAAAGAGTTAGATCTGGAAAAGAAAAGATTATGACTTGGACATCCCTGAAGAAGAAACTTTGTGCAAAATATATTCCTTTGCATTATAAATTCGAATGTATAATGAAGATGATATCCCTTTCTCAAGGAACTATGAGTGTTTCTGAGTATACTTCTGAATTTTATAGATTGCGCCTTATTTGTGACTTGGAGGAAACGGAAACAATTAAAATTGGAAGATTTATTCGTGGATTGAATTTTCCAATTTATCGAAAGGTTAAATCAAGTCCATATATCTCGTTTAATGATGTATGCAATCTTGCTTTGGAATTTGAATCTTTTCAACAAGACGAGAAATTGAAGTCTTCCCTTCACGAGTTTACTCTTTCAGAAGAAACTAAAGAAGAAGACTTTATCAGTGTGGAGAATGTCGCGGATCTTGTTGCTGATTACCATCTGTTACATGTGGCGACTACATCAAGTTTGGATGAAAAGGATGAACCAGTTACAAAAGAAGCTATGATAGAGAAGCATGAAGAAAGACAATGGATGATATAAAACTTTTGTTTTGAGATAAACTATGAGTAGTTTTTCTTTTCTCTAAACTTCAATTACTGGATTGTTTTGAAGATTAGATTCGAATTACTTAGTTTCTGGATTGATCTAAGCAATTTGAGATTCAAAGTTCACGTTTCTGGATTGATCGTGTTCTTTTGAAATATCCTCTTCTTCTCTTATCCCTTTTCTTCTTTTTCTTTTCTTTCTTTGTGGAGAGATCCACATCAATTTGGTATCAAGAGCCAAGGTTTTTTCTTCAAGTTCTTAATTGTTGGGAGATCTAGGTTTCAAAAAAAATTACTATTCACGAGTTACTGTTCACGGTACTGTTCATAGGCGCTGTTCACGACTACTGTTCACGGCACTGTTCACGGGTACTATTCATCAAAAAAATTTTAGATTTTTCTTATGGCTACGGATGAATTGCTCAGAAAATTACTTGGAAAATTGGATGAGATTGATAAACGTACTCAAAAGGTTGCTAATTCAACGGAATCGAGGTCTGATGAATTGGATAAAATTTTAGTTAAGGTGAAAGATAGTGATGAAATCTATGATCCTGGTATAGAGCTTGGTTATTTTACAGGTTTGGGTAGCATAGATGATTTTGTTGAATGGGTTACACAGGTCGACAAGATTTCTGCTTATACAGGTTGGACTGAGATGAGAATATTCAAGATTGCAGCGCTTAAACTTACAAAGAAAGCAGGCTTGTGGTTTGATAATCTAAACACAAAAAGAGTTAAATCTGGAAAAGAAAAGATTATGACTTGGACATCCCTGAAGAAGAAACTTTATGCAAAATATATTCCTTTGCATTATAAATTTGAATGTATAATAAAGATGACATCCCTCTCTCAAGGTACTATGAGTGTTTCTGAGTATACTTCTGAATTTTATAGATTGCGCCTTATTTGTGACTTGGAGGAGACGGAAACAATGAAAATTGGAAGATTTATCCGTGGATTGAATTTTCCAATTTATCGAAAGGTTAAATCAAGTCCATATATCTTATTTAATGATGTATGCAATCTTGCTTTGGAAATTGAATCTTTTCAACAAGACGAGAAATTGAAGTCTTCCCTTCACGAGTTTACTCTTTCAGAAGAAACTAAAGAAGAAGACTTTGTCAGTGTGGAAAATGTCGCGGATCTTGTTGCTGATTACCATGTGTTACATGTGGCGACTACATCAAGTTTGGATGAAAAGGATGAACCAGTTACAAAAGAAGCTATGATAGAGAAGCATGAAGAAAGACAATGGATGATATAAAACTTTTGTTTTGAGATAAACTATGAGTATTTTTTCTTTTCTCTAAACTTCAATTACTGGATTGTTTTGAAGATTAGATTCGAATTACTTAGTTTCTGGATTGATCTAAGCAATTTGAGATTCAAAGTTCATGTTTCTGGATTGATCGTGTTCTTTTGAAATATCCTCTTCTTCTCCTATCCCTTTTCTTCTTTTTATTTTCTTTCTTTGTGGAGAGATCCACATCAATTTGGTATCAAGAGCCAAGGTTTTTTCTTCAAGTTCTTAATTGTTGGGAGATCTAGGTTTCAAAAAAAATTACTATTCACGAGTTACTGTTCACGGTACTGTTCATAGGCGCTGTTCCCGACTACTGTTCACGGCACTGTTCACGGGTACTATTCATCAAAAAAATTTCAGATTTTTCTTATGGCTACGGATGAATTGCTCAGAAAATTACTTGGAAAATTGGATGAGATTGATAAACGTACTCAAAAGGTTGCTAATTCAACGGAATCGAGGTCTGATGAATTGGATAAAATTTTAGTTAAGGTGAAAGATAGTGATGAAGTCTATGATCCTGGTATAGATCTTGGTTATTTTACAGGTTTGGGTAGCATAGATGATTTTGTTGAATGGATTACACAAGTCGACAAGATTTCTGCTTATACAGGTTGGACTGAGATGAGAATATTCAAGATTGCAGCGCTTAAACTTACAAAGAAAGCAGGCTTGTGGTTTGATAATCTAAACACAAAAAGAGTTAGATCTGGAAAAGAAAAGATTATGACTTGGACATCCCTGAAGAAGAAACTTTGTGCAAAATATATTCCTTTGGATTATAAATCCGAATGTATAATGAAGATGATATCCCTCTCTCAAGGTACTATGAGTGTTTCTGAGTATACTTCTGAATTTTATAGATTGCGCCTTATTTGTGACTTGGAGGAAACGGAAACAATAAAAATTGGAAGATTTATTCATGGATTGAATTTTCCAATTTATCGAAAGGTTAAATCAAGTCCATATATCTCGTTTAATGATGTATGCAATCTTGCTTTGGAATTTGAATCTTTTCAACAAGACGAGAAATTGAAGTCTTCCCTTCACGAGTTTACTCTTTCAGAAGAAACTAAAGAAGAAGACTTTGTCAGTGTGGAGAATGTCGCGGATCTTGTTGCTGATTACCATGTGTTACATGTGGCGACTACATCAAGTTTGGATGAAAAGGATGAACCAGTTATAATAGAAGCTATGATAGAGAAGCATGAAGAAAGACAATGGATGATATAAAACTTTTGTTTTGAGATAAACTATGAGTAGTTTTTCTTTTCTCTAAACTTCAATTACTGGATTGTTTTGAAGATTAGATTCGAATTACTTAGTTTCTGGATTGATCTAAGCAATTTGAGATTCAAAGTTCACGTTTCTGGATTGAAAGTGTTCTTTTGAAATATCCTCTTCTTCTCTTATCCCTTTTCTTCTTTTTCTTTTCTTTCTTTGTGGAGAGATCCACATCAATTTGGTATCAAGAGCCAAGGTTTTTTCTTCAAGTTCTTAATTGTTGGGAGATCTAGGTTTCAAAAAAAATTACTATTCACGAGTTACTGTTCACGGTACTGTTCATAGGCGTTGTTCACGGCTACTGTTCACGGCACTGTTCACGGTTACTATTTATCAAAAAAAATTCAGATTTTTCTTATGGCTACGGATGAATTGCTCAGAAAATTACTTGGAAAATTGGATGAGATTGATAAACGTACTCAAAAGGTTGCTAATTCAACGGAATCGAGGTCTGATGAATTGGATAAAATTTTAGTTAAGGTGAAAGATAGTGATGAAGTCTATGATCCTGTTATAGAGCTTGGTTATTTTACAGGTTTGGGTAGCATAGATGATTTTGTTGAATGGGTTACACAAGTCGACAAGATTTCTGCTTATACAGGTTGGACTGAGATGAGAATATTCAAGATTGCAGCGCTTAAACTTACAAAGAAAGCAGGCTTGTGGTTTGATAATCTAAACACAAAAAGAGTTAGATCTGGAAAAAAAAAGATTATGACTTGGACATCCCTGAAGAAGAAACTTTGTGCAAAATATATTCCTTTACATTATAAATTTGAATGTATAATGAAGATGACATCCCTCTCTCAAGGTACTATGTGTGTTTCTGAGTATACTTCTGAATTTTATAGATTGCGCCTTATTTGTGACTTGGAGGAGACGGAAATAATGAAAATTGGAAGATTTATTCGTGGATTGAATTTTCCAATTTATTAAAAGGTTAAATCGAGTCCATATATCTCGTTTAATGATGTATGCAATCTTGCTTTGGAATTTGAATCTTTTTAACAAGACGAGAAATTGAAGTCTTCCCTTCACGAGTTTACTCTTTCAGAAGAAACTAAAGAAGAAGACTTTGTCAGTGTGGAGAATGTCGCGGATCTTGTTGCTGATTACCATGTGTTACATGTGGCGACTACATCAAGTTTGGATGAAAAAGATGAACCTGTTATAAAAGAAGCTATGATAGAGAAGCATGAAGAAAGACAATGGATGATATAAAAATTTTGTTTTGAGATAAGCTATGAGTAGTTTTTCTTTTCTCTAAACTTCAATTACTGGATTGTTTTGAAGATTATATTCGAATTACTTAGTTTCTGGATTGATCTAAGCAATTTGAGATTCAAAGTTCACGTTTCTGGATTGATCGTGTTCTTTTAAAATATCTTCTTCTTCTCTTATCCTTTTTCTTCGTTTTCTTTTCTTTCTTTGTGGAGAGATCCACATCAATTTGGTATCAAGAGTCAAAGTTTTTTCTTCAAGTTATTAATTATTGAGAGATCTATGTTTCAAAAAAAAACTACTATTCACGAGTTACTGTTCACGGTACTGTTCATAGGCACTGTTCACGAGTACTGTTCACGGCACTGTTCACGGCACTGTTCACGGGTACTATTCATCAAAAAAATTTCAGATTTTTCTTATGGCTACGGATGAATTGCTCAGAAAATTACTTGGAAAATTGGATGAGATTGATAAACGTACTCAAAAGGTTGCTAATTCAACGGAATCGAGGTCTGATGAATTGGATAAAATTTTAGTTAAGGTGAAAGATAGTGATGAAGTCTATGATCCTGGTATAGAGCTTGGTTATTTTACAGGTTTGGGTAGCATAGATGATTTTGTTGAATGGGTTACACAAGTCGACAAGATTTCTGCTTATACAGGTTGGACTGAGATGAGAATATTCAAGATTGCAGCGCTTAAACTTACAAAGAAAGCAGACTTGTGGTTTGATAATCTAAACACAAAAAGAGTTAGATCTGGAAAAGAAAAGATTATGACTTGGACATCCCTGAAGAAGAAACTTTGTGCAAAATATATTCCTTTGTATTATAAATTCGAATGTATAATGAAGATGACATCCCTCTCTCAAGTACTATGAGTGTTTCTGAGTATACTTCTGAATTTTATAGATTGCGCCTTATTTGTGACTTGGAGGAGACGGAAACAATGAAAATTGGAAGATTTATTCGTGGATTGAATTTTCCAATTTATGGAAAGGTTAAATCGAGTCCATATATCTCGTTTAATGATGTATGCAATCTTGCTTTGGAATTTGAATCTTTTCAACAATACGAGAAATTGAAGTCTTCCCTTCACGAGTTTACTCTTTCAGAAGAAACTAAAGAAGAAGACTTTGTCAGTGTGGAGAATGTCGCGGATCTTGTTGCTGATTACCATGTGTTACATGTGGCGACTACATCAAGTTTGGATGAAAAAGATGAACCTGTTACAAAAGAAGCTATGATAGAGAAGCATGAAGAAAGATAATGGATGATATAAAACTTTTGTTTTGAGATAAGCTATGAGTAGTTTTTCTTTTCTCTAAACTTCAATTACTGGATTGTTTTGAAGATTAGATTCGAATTACTTAGTTTCTGGATTGATCTAAGCAATTTGAGATTCAAAGTTCACGTTTCTGGATTGATCGTGTTCTTTTGAAATATCCTCTTTTTCTCTTATCCCTTTTCTTCGTTTTCTTTTCTTTCTTTGTGGAGAGATCCACATCAATTTGGTATCAAGAGCCAAAGCTTTTTCTTCAAGTTATTAATTATTGAGAGATCTAGGTTTCAAAAAAAATTACTATTCACGAGTTACTGTTCACTGTACTGTTCATAGGCACTGTTCACGAGTACTGTTCACGGCACTGTTCACGGGTACTATTCATCAAAAAAATTTCAGATTTTTCTTATGGCTACGGATGAATTGCTCAGAAAATTACTTGGAAAATTGGATGAGATTGATAAACGTACTCAAAAGGTTGCTAATTCAACGGAATCGAGGTCTGATGAATTGGATAAAATTTTAGTTAAGGTGAAAGATAGTGATGAAGTCTATGATCCTGGTATAGAGCTTGGTTATTTTACAGGTTTGGGTAGCATAAATGATTTTGTGGAATGGGTTACACAAGTCGACAAGATTTCTGCTTATACAGGTTGGACTGAGATGAGAATATTCAAGATTGCAGCGCTTAAACTTACAAAGAAAGCAGGCTTGTGGTTTGATAATCTAAACACAAAAAGAGTTAGATCTGGAAAAGAAAAGATTATGACTTGGACATCCCTGAAGAAGAAACTTTGTGCAAAATATATTCCTTTGCATTATAAATTTGAATGTATAATGAAGATGACATCCCTCTCTCAAGTACTATGAGTGTTTCTAAGTATACTTCTGAATTTTATAGATTGCGCCTTATTTGTGACTTGAAGGAGACGGAAACGATGAAAATTGGAAGATTTATTCGTGGATTGAATTTTCCAATTTATCGAAAGGTTAAATCAAGTCCATATATCTCGTTTAATGATGTATGCAGTCTTGCTTTGGAATTTGAATCTTTTCAACAAGACGAGAAATTGAAGTCTTCCCTTCACGAGTTTACTCTTTCAGAAGAAACTAAAGAAGAAGACTTTGTCAGTATGGAGAATGTCGCGGATCTTGTTGCTGATTACCATGAGTTACATGTGGCGACTACATCAAGCTTGGATGAAAAGGATGAACCAGTTACAAAAGAAGCTATGATAGAGAAGCATGAAGAAAGACAATGGATGATATAAAACTTTTGTTTTGAGATAAACTATGAGTAGTTTTTCTTTTCTCTAAACTTCAATTACTGGATTGTTTTGAAGATTAGATTCAAATTACTTAGTTTCTGGATTGATCTAAGCAATGTCAGATTCAAAGTTCACGTTTCTTGATTGATCGTGTTCTTTTGAAATATCCTCTTCTTCTCTTATCCCTTTTCTTCTTTTTCTTTTCTTTCTTTGTGGAGAGATCCACATCAGGTATTATCCCCAAATCGCCTTCGATGTGAGAATAAGTTAATAAATTTTAACTATGAATAATTCGGAATACGAGATAGTGTTGTAATTTGTATGTGTATATTCATCCTCTCTTTTGTGTATATAACCTGATTGTTAACGTTCAGGTCCCGTAGTCCGCGGTCGGTTCCGCCGAGAAGGGGGGAAGTGGACGCTATGGCTCAACAGACCACATCGTCGCCCATATTGGGCCGGTCCATCTTCAGCTTCATGGTTTTCACAGACATCAACCCATAGACATTTTAATCCCTCTCGACCCAGACTGACCGAATGGGCTTAGTGAGATGGGCTTCCAACATGTCCTTATGCTTCGGCCTGAGAAAGCCTGGCTGAAACCCAATCTTTTCATTCGCATGGACCCTAGTCTTCGGGATTCGCAAAGATCTTTGGACAACACAAGAGCCGCTTGGGAAAAGACGACTATCTTAATGACGACAGTTGTCTACCTCGAGATTGCAACTGTCATCCTACCGTTGATTTCCAAATGTCTTTAATCCCTATCGTTTTGTTGGTTTCAAATGCAACGTTTCATGCATACCCTTGGAACAATATATATAACTCTCTTCCATTTTCGTTTCACTTCTTAAATCCTCTCAACCTCCATATTCTCAGAGCAAAAGAAATCCAATCATCAAGGGCCATTCCAAATCTAAGTTTCCACAAACACCATTCCCGGCTTCCAGTACTTTGAACACAAGTAAGTGAATATTTTATCTTTCAGTTTCGTCTTTAGATTTTTTGGATGCATGTTTGATAAGTGGATTTTATATCCACTTGGAATGCTTTATTACAAGCTTAAATTGGTGTTTTGGACTCAAGTTGTTGGTATTTTGATGTGTTTTTGTGTTATTGCATTTCAGGTATCAAATAAATGAAGAAAAGAGCTTTTAAAGGAAATATGATGAAAAGTGATCAGAATTGGAAGCCAAGGCCATTGTCAAGTTGTAGAGAATCTCAATAGCTTCGCGTGGGCAGTTGAATCGCCTAATTCTGACGAGTTGAACTCAAGTTATGGTCAAAACAAGATTCATCAGAATATTTTTTCCAGTCAGTAGCTGAGCGCCCGCTCAGAGAGCTGAGCGCCCGCTCAGGAGAGCTGAGCGCCCGCTCAGGAGAGCTGAGCAGCCGCTCAGGGCGCGGTTGGTCGCTGATTTCGCTGAAAAAGCTTTTTTTGAATAGAATTTGACGATTTTAAGGGTCCAGGTCCACTAGGGGCGTATATATACTTAAAAAAAGGGTTTTCATCATCCGGGAAGATTGGGATACCAAGGAGAAGACCTAGAAGCACAGAACAACTCCGAAAAAGAAGATCTTATTTTCAACTTGTGATTCTTTGAATTAGTTGTAACTTTGGATGCTCGTTTTCATTCTTGTTGAACCTAGATCTCGTTTATTCGTACTTTGATTATTATTTAGTTTATTAAGACCTTGTTTTATACCATGCTTTCATTGGAACCCATGGTGACGATGAGTTCGATTATGGGCTAATCGTTGTCATGGGATTCTAGCGGATTTACTTATGAATTTCAATAGTTAATTGTTTCGATATCTTGGTGTGTGGTGATTGATTGATATCCTAGTATGGTTGTGCTTATTCGTCTTATGTGAGTAGCTAGCATATAAGATAGCGTGTTAATCTCTATTGAAGTGACAGTGAATATAGAGGTTTAGAACTTGCCATGCTAGCATAGGTTCATGTATGTGTATGCATGATTCGTAGGTAACTCTAACCGTTTTACTTGCCCTATGTAATCAAGATAGATAACTTGTTCTTAAACCGTTATGTTGTCAAATTCTATAGACGTATAGGGTCTCAATATAATTGGTGCCTATTCAGCTTCTATCTCTTTTATGGATGTCTGGTAGAATGGTACTCGTGCAACGAAAGTTGGCATTTATCAGTTTCGTGTTATCTGATTAGTGTCCTCACCATCACATGCTAAGGTTAAAAACAATAAGGCTATTGAATGAAGTAGTAATGAAGTTAGGATCCCATGTTTATCATATATAGTAATTCAACCTCAATTCTCTTAGTTAATGTTATTTAGTATAATCTCTTAGTTTAATAAAAACCCAATTTGTTATTTGTCTTAGCATTGAGCGATAACCATACATTGTTGCATAGGTACATAAATTGAACTTAACCTAAACCAATCTCTGTGGGAACGAATCTGATTTATATCTTATACTACTTGCGAACGCGTATACTTGCGTGAATATTAGCGCGTGTTTTCGCCTTAACAAGTTTTTGGCGCCGCTGCCGGGGACTCGGTGTTAATTTTTAGTTTATGTGCTTGTCATCAGTGGTCGTTAAAGTTCACTGACTCGGATTCTTTTACTTTCACGGTTTATTTGTTTGTGTTTCAGGTACTCATTACAATGGGAGATCCAGCAGCACGAACGAAAGCCTTGATGGATTTTTCTCAACCCAAGATCAATGACATTCAATCTAGCATTGTCCGGCCAGCTATCACAACTAATACCTTTGAGATCAAGCCTGGAATAATTCAATGGGTACAGACTTCAGTCCAGTTTGGGGGTTCTTCAACGGAAGATCCCAATACACATATTAGGGATTTCATTGAAATATGCGACACCTTCAAGTTCAACGGTGTTTCTGAAGATGCTGTGAAGCTGAGACTGTTCCCATTCTCTCTGAAGGACAAGGCTAAGAGCTGGTTACACTCTCTACCAGCTGGTTCGATTACTACTTGGGAAGATCTTGCTCAGAAGTTTCTTACTAAATTCTTCCCTATGGCGATGACAGCTGCACTCAGGAATGCTATTACTCAATTTGCGCAGCAAACGGGAGAATCGCTAAGTGAAGCTTGGGAGCGCTACAAGGAGATGCTTAGGAAGTGTCCTCATCATGGAATTCCTGATTGGATGATCATCACTTGTTTTTACAATGGGTTGGGAGCACAGTCCAGACCCATGCTCGATGCAGCATCAGGCGGAGCATTATGGGCAAAGAGCTATAATGAAGCTTATGATCTAATTGAACTGATGGCTGCTAATGAATATCAGTATCCAACCCAGAGATATCCACAGGGCAAGGTAGCAGGAGTTCTTGAAGTGGATACAGCTACGGCTATCACTGCTCAACTAAAGGCGTTGTCTACGAAGATCGATTCTCTGGCTAACTATGGTGTTAAGCAGATAATTAGTGTTTGTGAGCTGTGTGCAGGTCCGCATGCGACAGAACAATGCGCTATATCTAGCGACTCAGCTCAGTTTGTGAGCAACTTTCAGAGATTGCAGCAACCAGTTCCAGACACTTATCATCCTGACAACTGGAATCATCCTAACTTCAGCTTGAGCAACAATCAGAATGCGATGCAACAGCCATTCCAGCAGTTTGCAAATAAGCTATTTAACCCTCCTGGTTTTCAGCAACAATTTACACCAAGACAACAACTCCAACTTCAACAACAAACTAATGATGCAGGTCTATCTTCGAATGAAAAATCTGAATTGGAGGAGTTGAGGCTTATGTGCAAAAACCAGGCTCTTATATGCCAAAGCCAGGCTGTTTCTATCCAGAATCTGGAGAACCAAATAGGGAAAATTGCTAATGTCTTATTGAATCAACCACCAGGAACGCTTCCTAGTGATACAGAAACAAATCTAGGCAAGAGGGAAGTTGAAGAACAGGTGAACGCCATCACCTTAAGGTCTGGAAAGGTCGCAAGCCCCCAAGTTCAGCAAGACGAAGAGCCTGAAAAATCTCAAGTTCCAGAATCTGAAGTTTTGGCTGAAGAAGATATGCAAAAGGAAGTAGAGGTGGAACCAAGGAAGACTACTGTGGAACACACTCCTCCTGAGGGTAATACAGGGGAGAAACAGATTTATCCTCCACCTACTTTTCCTAAAAGGCTGCAGAAGAAAAAGCTGGATAAGCAGTTTGAGAAGTTTCTGGAGGTGTTCAAGAAACTTCATATCAACATACCTTTCGCTGAAGCTCTTGAACAGATGCCTAGCTATGCGAGGTTTATAAAAGGTATTCTCTCTCGGAAAGTGAAGCTCGATGACTTAGAGACCGTTGCTCTAACGGAGGAATGCAGTGCTGTGCTGCAACAGAAGTTGCCTCCGAAGCTTAAAGATCCTGGAAGCTTCACTATTCCTTGCACCATCGGAAACTTGTCGTTCGACAAGTGTTTATGTGATTTAGGAGCTAGCATCAATCTGATGCCCTTATCTATCTTCAAGAAGCTTGGTCTGCCTGAGCCGAAACCAACATACATGTCATTGCAACTAGCTGACCGTTCCATCGCTTATCCACGAGGTATAGTGGAGGATGTCTTGGTCAAGGTGGATAAACTCTTCTTCCCTGCTGACTTTGTAATTCTTAATTTCGAGGAAGATAAGAAGATTCCCATTATCTTGGGAAGACCATTCTTGGCTACAGGCCGAACTATGATCGATGTGCAAAAAGGAGAGCTTACGATGAAGGTTCATGATCAGAAGGTCACTTTCAATGTGTTCAAGGAAATTAAATTACCCACAGCTAAAGAGGAGTGCTTTAAAGTAGAGCAAATTCAGGTTTTGAATGCACCTCTGTGGAAGAGGAAGTTGGATGTGCCATTCGATTCTCTTGGGTTAGCAGAGCTGAAAATTTCTCAGGATCGTCTCGAGTCGTCTATTGAAGATGCTCCTACACTTGAGCTCAACCCACTACCAAATCACTTGAGTTATTCATTCTTAGGTGCACCCCTTGACAAGGGGTTGGGATATATCTTTGATGATGTAGAGGGTAGCCGAACGGATCCTCCAGTGCCTATAGAGGGTTCTTCTCATGTGTAGCAGGTATTTGATAGGACTGGTGTTGGTGATGAGCAGTACAGGCGAGTAATTAGGCGTATGGAGGCCATGCACGACATTCACCGTCATTTTGCTGAAGATTTGACACACGCTTTCGGTACTATTTTCCGAGACACTAGTGGCGAGGTTGATTGGCCACCTGATCCTCCACCCGAAGAGGGTGATCTTTCTGACGACTAGGTATGCCTGAAATCCTTATTATTACCTTCAATGAGGACATTGAAAAGTTTAATTTTGGGGGTGATAATGTAAGGATTAGTAGTGTGTGTCCATATAGATTCATATAGATTTATGTTGCATGTTTAGTTGTAGTTCATTCATATTTTTGCATGATTGTTCATTTAGGACATATTTGTTTGTTTTTATGTAATTTCATATAGTTGCATTTGCATGCATATTTAGCATGATCCCTTAAGATGAACTATGATATTTGATAAGTTGATGTTGATTTGAGTGTGGTGAGGAGGAATAGAGGGATGTTTAAGTCTTAATGAATTGATTTGTATGCCAGAAATAAATATTTTCACAAAGTCTTATAGGGTTGCTTTTGATCTAGATCATGATCATACTTGTTTGTTGTTGAGATTTAATCACTTGGTTATATTTAGAATTTGTGATATTCTCGTAATGACGTAAAAACACTGATTTTTTTTATCTGGAGAAAAACTTGGATTTCATTGCTAGTTGTTGTAAGGCTAGGCGTCAAATGGCTAGTAGCCGGCTCATATTTTTATGAGTAGTCTAGGGTTGAATGAGATGGAGCGAAACGCACTCATTCAGAAATTGTTGAAAAAAAAGGAAAAAAAAAGAAAAAAGAGAAAAAAAAGAAAGAAAAAAAGTATATGTTTATGCACAATTGATCAAGAGTGAGCTTTTAATACTCGAGTTATTAAGTTCTAGGGGACTTTGTGCCTAGTGACCTAAGGCTTTTATAGTCTGGGATCCGCTAACCTAACGCTCGCTACATGGGTATTATTGTATAAGTCTTTTGGGACCTCATTCATTGCACGATCAAATAAGCATCTTTGCTATGTGTTCAAAAATAGTGTGAATCCTTGTATAACTCTAGTAGAAAGGAGGTGTTGTGAGTCATAATGCGTTTATTGTCTATTCTGTTTATAAACTTTGATTGTTTCGATGATAGATAAGTTATGGTTATTGATCTAGTATCGAGAGTATATCTGTTAAGCATCCACACACGCACGTTTCTGGTTTGTGATTTGGTTTGTGGGATTTATTCGAACTCTGTTTCAAGTTATTGCATTCTTAGAGGCATTGGCTTATTCATTTGGTTATGGTTATTCTGAGGGGATCGATTGCATTGTCATTTAGTTGCATTCACGTAGTTGCATTCATGCATTAGGTTTGTTTTGTAGTTTTGAGTCTGTTTATGCTTGAGGACAAGCATCGATTCAAGTTTGAGGGTGTGATAAGTGGATTTTATATCCACTTGGAATGCTTTATTACAAGCTTAAATTGGTGTTTTGGACTCAAGTTGTTGGTATTTTGATGTGTTTTTGTGTTATTGCATTTCAGGTATCAGATAAATGAAGAAAAGAGCTTTTAAAGGAAATATGATGAAAAGTGATCAGAATTGGAAGCCAAGGCCATTGTCAAGTTGTAGAGAATCTCAATAGCTTCACGTGGGCAGTTGAATCGCCTAATTCTGACGAGTAGAACTCAAGTTATGGTCAAAACAAGATTCATCAGAATATTTTTTCCAGTCAGTAGCTGAGCGCCCGCTCAGCAGAGCTGAGCGCCCGCTCAGGAGAGCTGAGCGGCCGCTCAGGGCGCGGCTGGTCGCTGATTTCGCTGAAAAAGCCTTTTTTGAGTAGAATTTGACGATTTTAAGGGTCCAGGTCCACTAGGGGCGTATATATACTTAAAAAAAGGGTATTCATCATCCGGGAAGATTGGGATACCAAGGAGAAGACCTAGAAGCACAGAACAACTCCGAAAAAGAAGATCTTGTTTCCAACTTGTGATTCTTTGAATTAGTTGTAACTTTGGATGCTCATTTTCGTTCTTGTTGAACCTAGATCTCGTTTATTCGTACTTTGATTATTATTTAGTTTATTAAGACCTTGTTTTATACCATGCTTTCATTGGAACCCATGGTGACGATGAGTTCGATTATGGGCTAATCGTTGTCATGGGATTCTAGCAGATTTACTTATAGATTTCAATAGTTAATTGTTTCGATATCTTGGTGTGTGGTGATTGATTGATATCCTAGTATGGTTGTGCTTATTCGTCTTATGTGAGTAGCTAGCATATAAGATAGCGTGTTAATCTCTATTGAAGCGACAGTGAATATAGAGGTTTAGAACTTGCCATGCTAGCATAGGTTCATGTATGTGTATGCATGATTCGTAGGTAACTCTAACCGTTTTACTTGCCCTATGTAATCAAGATAGATAACTTGTTCTTAAACCGTTATGTTGTCAAATTCTATAGACGTATAGGGTCTCAATATAATTGGTGCCTATTCAGCTTTTATCTCTTTTGTGGATGTCTGGTAGAATGGTACTCGTGCAATGAAAGTTGGCATTTATCAGTTTCGTGTTATCTGATTAGTGTCCTCACCATCACATGCTAAGGTTAAAAACAATAAGGCTATTGAATGAAGTAGTAATGAAGTTAGGATCCCATGTTTATCATATATAGTAATTCAACCTCAATTCTCTTAGTTAATGTTATTTAGTATAATCTCTTAGTTTAATAAAAACCCAATTTGTTATTTGTCTTAGCATTGAGCGATAACCATACATTGTTGCATAGGTACATAAATTGAACTTAACCTAAACCAGTCTCTGTGGGAACGAATCTGATTTATATCTTATACTACTTGCGAACGTTTATACTTGCGTGAATATTAGCGCGTGTTTTCGCCCTAACAATGTTAAACTTTACGGGTTTTCCCGCCACTGCGTTGCTGGGTGTGTTATATTTAGGAGGACTTCCCATGTTGTCCCTAGTCCCTTTGCTCATTTTTCCTTTTGTTTTGTTTTATTTTTCTTTTCTTTCTTGTCCAGAGGGGCTTAAAGAGGGTGAGCGAGACTGTTTCTGGGCTTGAAAAAACTTAGGCACATTCAAGTCCTAGAACAGTCTTCTGGACCCTCCCCCAGACACTCTTCACTCTCTCCTTGTTTTTTTCTTTTTCAAAAAAGGACTTGTCGGGATTTCGAAATGGCATGCGGGTATGTTGTAGTTCTTGGACGTTTTTCGGAGTGTTCAAGCCCTAGAACATATTTCGGGAGCCTATCCCTCAAGTTCGTTCACCTCATCTCCTCCTTCGGACCGATTCTAGCCTGTTGTACTCGGTCTTCCCCCTTTAATGAATCTTTACAAATCATGACTTTTCTTTGTCAGTTAATCTTGACCTTTGATCTTGCACTCTTCAAGCTGCTTTTGTAGACTTTTCAATCTAAATGATTAGATCATTTGTTGATTAATAATCTTGAATATTTAACTTATCTGCAGTCTATACATGAGGTTCATATCGAGATCTCCAATTTGTTGTATAGAGAACTGACATCTTGATAAGTATAATGGATTATCGAGATCTCTTAGTTCTCTATAAGTGTCTTTGACTTGTCGAGGTCTCTGAGTTCTCTATTAGTGAACTTGTCTTGTCGAGGTCTCCAAATTTCTGCATGTTGAAATGACTTGTCGATATCTCTGAGATCTATATAAGTATTTTGACTTATCGATATCTCTGTGATCTCTACTAAGAAAATTGACTTGTCGATATCTCCAATCTTCATATCTTCATTTGACTTGTTGATATCTTTGAGTTCTCTATATGTAAAATGACTTGTTGATGTCTCAGAGATCTCTATATACATTTTGACTTGTAAATATCTCTGAGATCTCTAATGAGAAAATTGACTTGTCGATATCTCTAATCTTCATATCTTCATTTGACTTGTCGATATCTCTGAATTCTCTATAAGCCAATTTGGACTTCTCGATAAGTCATTCTGGAGTTCCCGAATGACTTCTCTATATGACTTGATCTATGACTTGTAGATAACTTGACTTAGAGCATTTTTCTTAAAACATATTTATTCAACTCCAAGCTTCTTCATAATTTCTCTGAGGCATGATCTTGTTGATCTTCTTCCAGAGTTTATTCTTAGGCTTGAGACTATTCACAGAAAATACTCCAGTCTGATCTTTTACATTTTTACAGACTCAAGTAATACAATACAAAATACAAATTTGGATTATCATACAACTAATTTTTAGGGCTATCGATTGGACTTAGTCTTGTTATGATGCAGGCATATCTTGCACAACAATCTCCCCAAATTTGTGAGAAATTTCTTATCACAAATTCATGCATGGTAACAAGACTAACCCCAAGTTACAATGAAACAACAAAGTGTACAAAGATTGACATATTTGATAATTTTAACATTTATATAATGATCAATTACATTGGTTCAATAGAATAAAAACTAGGTGAAATCCTCATATCCCGATTCCTTCTCGATGAGATCTTTCAGATTTGTAAGTACATTGAGCTCTTCAATAATTTGAGTCTCTCTCAAGGCTTCCACCAGTTTGAGCCAATCATCTAGTTTGTATCCATTGAGGTAATTAACTCTGAATCTTGAGTAGCTGCCAATCTTGATATTCAGAAAATGTCCATCCTTTGAAATTCTACTCATCCCCTTTGCCTTGAGCTCATTTGACCTTTGCTCAAACATGGCAATTTCTTTTGCATAATTTCTATCTTTTTCTTACTTTCCAGCCATTACTTTTGCATTTATTTCATCCCTTTCTATCACCCATACACACAACACAGCCTTCCAATCCTTGTAATTGTGTCCTTATCCTTCATCAAGATAATCACTCTTTTAAATTATGTGGTTGAAAGTTTGTTCATTAAGTTACTGCCAAGTAGAGTGAAGGTACCATCCGGGAAATATAGTCTGACTTCTGTATAAGATACAACCCAGACTTTGACTATTTTTCAGCTAATTATTGAAAGTAGTCATCATCTATAAAGTACTAGTTTAATGGCAGAAAATCATTTTGATTAAAACAGTTCCAGATAGCCCTCTCAGTAACTTGCAGTTTCTTTGGTTTTCTTCTAACAGATTTGTAGTGAGTCTTGATTGGTGGCTTGAATAAGGGTAGATTTTTTATTTTCTTCAGGGTGGATTGGCGGGATGTGATGGTATTTTGAGTAGGGCGTTTGTAGTTGGTTTGTACAAAAACTTGGGCTTAGAGGTTGAAATTGGTTAAAATTTTGAGTGTTTAGGTTTAGGGGTCTGAGATTGTTGAATTTGGATTGGTGGGCATTCTTCTTGGTTCCTGAACCATCTTCCTTCTTCTTCTTTCTTCTCTCATCTCCATTCTTTTCATCATTTCCCTTCTTCTTAACATCCCTCTTCTTGTCTTCTCCTTTGCTGCCAGTTGCCTTAAAAAATTGACTTGGATTTGAGCCAAAAGGTTTCTGATCATCTTTCTTCTACTCATCATCATCCAAATCATCTTTTTCATTGAATTGAGTTTTGGGCAACTTGGCTTCAGGGTCTCTCAGATATCTCCCCAAAATTTTAATCATCTCTTCATCTTCAAAAGTCTTGTTCTTCTTAGTCTTCAACTCATATTCCAAAGACATTATGAGCTTTTTGTGTGCCATGACACAGTGTCTAGGAACATGAAAGTTCTTGAGTTGTTTGGTGGATGGACAGATGTATGCCACTCCCTTACTTGACTAGAGATATGCTTCTGGAAAAGCAGCTTCTTGAGATTTTTGCAATTCCTTAAGCAAGAGAGTGTGTTTATTGATTACTCTGTTGACTTTGTCAATGAATATATCCAATTCAGATGCCCTTCTTGATCTGATAAAGTTTAGGGACACCTGCATACACCTATCCACACCTGAGTCATTGATATTGATCACAATTCTTCTTTCTTTAAGTTATCCTTGGTTACCAAAATCACCCTTATAAAATTTATGGTCTTGTTCAAAGCCCTCTTGTAGGTGATGAAGTTTTTGTTAAGAGAAGCCCTGAGAGCCTTTAGAAAATCTTCAATTTCCTTGCTCAGACTAGGTCCCTCAGCTGTTATTATAAGTCTCTCCATTTCAACATCAAATTCTTTGAATTTTTCTTTTTGAGTAGCTTGAACATATGCTTGTTGAGAAGTTTGGGCAGATGATCTTGATAACCTAGCCTCTATCTCCCCCTTAGTCTTGTTAGCAGGCAAGATGAGAGGTGTAGGGATTTCAGCCTAATAGCTTCTGGAAGTACAGGCAAAGGAATGTTAAGTGCACCCATGATGGCTCCCAATGACACTGGATTTTGCATTTGTAGATGCTTATGGGAGTCCACCAGGGTCTTGATATCATCCTGCTGACATGCTACCATAGCTGAAGGTTCAAATCTAGCCTGATGGAGTTGATCCAGTTTGACCCTGATATCATTATTACTTGTGATTTACTTTTGGACAACTTCATGCAGAGATATAAATGATTCCCTTAGATTCTTGATGCTCTTGTCCATAGATGATAAATCAAACTTGGCCATTTGATCTGTAAATTTAGAATTTTTTTGCTTGATGTCCAATTGAGAAGGAATTATTTCATCCGACTTATCCTTAACCAATTTCCTTGTTTTATCTTGATGAGTAGTCTATTGCAGTTTTAGAGCTTTACCAAAGAGATGAAAAACTTTAAGTTGAGATTTGTAGACCTCAGTGACTGCATCATAGACTTTTTATGGAGTTAGAGATTTGGTATTACTCCCAAAAATGGTCAAGTACTCCTCCCTGAACCTTGCTAAACACTGCATCCATCTCTAAACTCAAGTCTTTGTCCAGCCAAACATCATAATTTCCATCTTGTTCAGCTTTATTTACAATTTTGATATGATGTTCTTGAATTTCTGTCTGATAGGAAAGCATGATAGCTTGGTAATCTTGGTTAGACATGTCAAAGGTGAGAAGCTGTTGTGAAATTTGAGCAAGCTCAGAAAACTGATCAGCTAAAAGATCATTGATAGTTGTTGGTTGAGCTTCTGCCTCCGGTAGCCATTGTGAGATCAAATGAGGTTATGGTTGAGAAGGGTTAGAGGTGGATGGTTCATCTGTTGGGTTTGAGGTGGATGATAGAGAATCAATAGAACCACCTGTGACAGATGCCACAGTTTGACTCACAGGTTGAACTGTGGTTTTGATAGAGTGTTGTTCTCCACTTGTAGTGGGAATCTCCGCTGGAATTGGAGGGGATTTGACCAGGTTACTGTCATGTACCAAGGCCTCAAACCCTTGTACTTCTTTCAAAGCATTGTCACTTGAATGTGATGTACTTGCCTCCCCCAAAGTAGGATCATTGGCAATTGAACTTCTAGCTTCCATTATGAGTGCAATTTCAGTTAGGGTTTTGAGGGTAGTTATTCTTGCAATAGGAACCTCCAATTAAATTAGAGAGAATTTAGATAGATCCCCCACAGGAGTACTACTCTCAAATCTTACAACCTGTGAAGGTTGATTTACACATAAAGGTGCATTTGAAACCACCACATGGTCTTCAGTAAAAACTGATGAAACCCCTGTGATTGTGTTGGTGCCATCAAGGTCTACCCCAGAGTGTAGCCTCTCACCAACTAAATTTGGGTCCTGGGTGGTTAGCATAGTCTCATGAACTATGTCACTTAAAATTGGAAACACTTGAGATATAGATTCAAGTGTTTAATTAAAAGAAGAAGAAATTTTAGAAATGAGATTTGTGATTTTAGAATTGAGTTTTGGCAACTCCTCCTGAATAGATGAGGGAGCTTGAAATGATGTGCTCTCAATGTGTGTGCCATCCTTATTTCTTCTTTCATACACTTGAATTTGCTCAAGTGTTGGTGCAGACTCTTTACAAAGTGCATTAGGGTGGATGCTTTGTTCAATAGACACACCCTGTTGAGAGGATACCTCTAGAGTCTGTTTAATTCCCTGTTTTACAACTACATCCTTTTGAGAGGATGCAGAGGTAGCTTGAGTGGTTAACTTAGTTTGCTTAGCCTTCTTTGGTTTCTTGACCAAGGTTGACTCTAGTTCTATTTGATCCTCACCATTGTCATTCATCACAGTCAAAGGTGCCTGCTTTCTCTTCTTTTTACTCATTTCACCCTTTTGAGAGGATGAAGTGGTTGGTTTCCTAGCTTCTATGGGTAAAGAAGAAAGGGTCTCAGGTTGGGAAGGCACCTGTTGGTGTTCCTATATTTGTTCTTCCACAGGTACATGAGCCATTACTGAACTAGTTGTGACTGTAGACCTCATGTCAGACATTGGTTAAGGGTAATTCCTGAATCTCTCCAACATAAATGGAGTGATTCTAAGACTTACAGTACCTTGTTCTTTGTAATGAGTGATCCAAATAGAACTTTGGACACTTGTTTACAATTGCCTATTTTAGTTCTATCTATACCATTAAGCATATGAAAGTCATGTATTTTATGATTTAAAACAGACATTATAAATCTAGGAAGAAAAATTTCTTTATCTCTTGATGACAAAGGCATTATGAGCCTGGTGCTGAACTCCTCAATTATTAGATAACCTGCATTTAGGTGTCTGTTGTGAGCCATAAAAAACACCAGCTTCTGAACAACACTTGAAATGTTATCATATCCTGTCTTCCTACAGGTGAATGCCCTCACAATAGAATCAAACAAGAAAGGCCATTCCCTCCTTAGGTCCTTCTTGTTCATGCTAGCCAAGTTGATTCTTTCACTATAGTTGATGAAGTCCGTGAACTCAGCTAGCTCATCTTGTGTTGGAACCTCCACCAAATTGTCAGTTGGGATGTCCAAATCCACATTGACATCATCTTCATAAAATTCAACCTGTTGGCCTTGGATGGAGCAATTAACCACCATGGACATAGCTTGGTTTTCATGCACCACTGTTTTTATCATAGTTGTGTTCCAGAAATCCCCTAGAACATCCAAGTATAGTACTGGATTTGCTGTTAGAGCAGCTGCAAAGTAAGTTTCAGAAAGAAACTTCACAAAGCTCTTGAAACTGTCAGGAACTTGATTTGCATCTGTAAAAGCAAGATAATTGGTACCCTTCATTGGGATGAAAGGTGTAACTGTGTTTGATGCCATTGGAATAGTTTAAAATGGAGCGGATAAGAAAAATTAGAGAGAAAGAGCTTGAAATGAGAGAAAACGGTTTGGATTTGAAAAAATTAGGTCACTTAGAGATCTCGAAGGCGTAAGGAGGTGTATGTCGAGATGTCTGGGTATTTATAGTAAAAGGTAAATGACTTATCTAGAACTCAAAATAAACGTTTTGAATTTATTTATCGAGAATTCATTTTTGAGAGAATAGATACATGTCGATATGTCATTTTCCTGACTCTTATCGAGAACTAGAAAATGACTTATCGAGATTTCAAATAAAGACCCAATTTGTCCTGAATGAACTGAGTTTTTCTAATTTTCATTTGAATAAATCAAAATAAAATTAGAATAATTTTATCAAAAGTATTTTACTAAAATAATTTATTAAAACAAATTATTTCAGTTCTAAGTTATTGATAAGTATAAGATTCATACATGTAGAGAACTCTGTGAGTTAAATTATAGAGATCTCTACAATGACTTATCGATAAGTCATAATAAAACTTGTCGAGAAGTCCTTCGAGAAGTCAGGAAAAATGACTTATCGAGAACTCACTCGAGAAGTCTCAAAATGGCCTGTCGAGAAGTCAATTAGACTTAATAAGAACAAAGTCCTCTATATACTTTTGTTTCTTTGATTTTGTCTTGTGCTAATGTCACATATTAAAAATATGAATTAACATTTAGACAGTTTTCTTAGAATTGAAAATTTCCAAGCTAAATTTTGAATTTTAAAAAATAAATCTAAAATATTTATAACTCATATTCCAGTTAATTTCCAATTGAAACAAATTAATTTTAATTCATTAGAAATAAATCTGCTGTAAAATGTTAGCTAACTATTTTTCTGTTGGAACAAAATGAGCTCAATGGTACCATTTGCAGTATGTTCTCTAATAAAATGGTACCTTACATCAATGTGCTTTGTTCTAGAATGATTAACTGGATTAACCACAATTGATATAGCACTAATATTGTCACACATAATTGGAATTTTATGTAACACTAGGCCATAATCCATTAGCTGATTTCTAATCCAAAGCACTTGAGCACAACAACTTCCAGCAGCTATGTATTCAGCTTCAGCTGTAGAAGTTGACACAAATTGTTGTTTCTTGCTATACCAGGATACAAGTCTTTGTCCAAGAAATTGACAACTTCCACTAGTGCTCTTTCTGTCAACCCTACATCCAGCAAAATATGCATCTGTGTATCCAAAAGCTTCAAAACCTGTTCCCTTAGGATACCATAATCCAAAGTTTGGAGTCCCCTTTAAGTATCTGAAAATTCTCTTCATAGCCATCAAATGTGATTCTTTTGGATTGTATTGAAATCTTGCACACAGACATGTTGCAAACATAATGTCTGGTCTAATAGCAATCAAATATAGCAAAGATCCAATCATCCCTCTATAACCTGAAATCTCTACATTTTTGCCCTTTTTATCTTCATCCAACTTTGTAGCTGTAGACATAGGTGTTGATGCAGGTGAATAATCAACCATACCAAACTTCTTCAATAAAACCTTGATATACTTAGTTTGGCTGATGAAGATTTCGTCACTTCTTTGACTGACTTAAAGTCCAAGAAAGTAACTCAATTCCCCCATCATACTCATTTCATATTCACTCTGCATGAGCTTTGAGAATCTTTGACATAGCTTTTAAATAGTAGAACCAAAAATGATATCATCCACATAGATATGAACTAGGATCATATCACCACCATGCTGCTTGTAGAAGAGAGTCTTGTCTATTTTTCCTCTAGTGAATCCATGTTTAAGTAAAAAATTTGTCAATGTGTCATACCAAGCTCTAGGTGCTTGCTTTAGTCCACAGAGAACCATGAGTAATTTGTATACGAAGTCTGAAAATTATGGATCTTCAAAACCAGGTGGATGTTGCACATAAACCTCTTCTACCAACTCACCATTAAGGAATGCACTCTTTACATCCATTTGATACACTTTAAAATTTGATTGTGCGGAAAATGCAAGAAAGATCCTTATTTTTTCAAGTCTTGCAACTGGAGCAAAAGTTTCATCATAATCAATTTCTTCCTCCTGTGAGTATCCCTTTGCAACCAACCTTGCTTTGTTCTTGGTTACAATCCCATTCTCATCCATTTTATTCCTGAACACCCCATTTGTTCCAATTACACTTCTGTTCTTGGGTGTAGGAACCAATTCCCAAACTTTGTTTCTTTTAAACTGGTTTAGCTCCTCTTGCATGGTTGATATCTAATCAGGATCAAGTAGAGCTTCTTCAGTTTTCTTAGGCTCGACTTGTGAAAGAAAACATGCATCTGACATTCATTTGCAGTTGCACTTCTGGTCCTCACCCCAACAGTTAGATCACCAATAATTTCTTCTCTTGTGTGACTCATATCCCACTTCCTGGTGTGAGTTTGTTGACTTGAGTTTTCTGTATTTTCTTCACCATTGGCATGACTTGCAGAACTTTATCCTCTTTCTCCCCTTGAGTTTGTGCTATCAAATTCAGGTGATTGAGATGAGCTTCCATTCTCATGATACACTTGTTCAGTTGACTCTTCATCCATTCTGTGATTTTTGTTGACTTCAGCTTCATCCTCAGAGTCACTATCAATGTTGAGATTTTCAAAATTCAGGGCCTCAGCTTCATTATCATCAAGGCATTCGAAGCCTGAACACTTGTCATCATCAAAAGTTACATCTGTGCTTTCCATAATTTTCTTCTGTTCAATTACATAGACTTTGTAGGAAGTTCTGTCCAATGAATATCCCAGAAAAATTACTTCAAAAACCTTAGAGTCAAATTTTCCCACATATTCAGAGTTGTCTTTTAGAACATAACACTTGCTTCCAAACACATGAAGATGCTTCACAATAGGCTTTCTTTTAGATAAGATTGAGTTGGGTGATTTTCCAAGATTCTTGTTAATGAGATATCTGTTTTGATTGTAGCATGCAGTGTTGACAGCTTCCTCCCAAAAACTTGTTTTCAATTCGGCATCTTGCAGCATTGTTCTAGCAGCCTCTACTAGTGTTCTGTTCTTTCTCTTAGCTACCCCATTTTGCTGAGGTGTTCTAGTAGCTGAGAATTCTTGAACAATTCCCTTGTCTTTGCAGAAATCAGTTAAAGCTGCATTTCTGAATTCAGGGCAGTTATTATTCCTTAATCTTTTCACACATTCTTGAGCTTCAGCCTACTTCTCAATCTTTTTGATGTGTTCAATTATGATGTGTGGAGTTTCATCCTTAAAGTGCATAAATTCTACCCATATGTACCTTGAGTAGTCATCCACCATCATAAGTGTATATTTCTTTCTTGAAATTGACAAGACATTAATTGATCCAAATAAGTCCATGTGAATAAGTTGCAAAGGTGCACTTATGGAATTCACAGTTTTACTTTTTTGACTTTACTTCTTCATTTTGCCTTTTTTACAAGCCTCACAAACTGCATTTTGAGAAAACTCCAGATTTGGCATGTCTCTCACTAACTCCTTGTTCACCAGAGTGTTGATTGCCTTGTAATTCAGGTAAGAGAGCTTTTTGTGCCACATATTGCTTTTCTCTACAGATGCCTTGGTGTAGAAGCAACAAATTCCTTCCTTATTTGTTGTGTGTAAATCTGCAACAAATAAGCTTCCCTTTCTTACTCCTTTCAGAGCAACTTCACTGGTCTTTTTGTTGATGATTAAGTATTCTCCTTTATCGAATGCAACATTGAATCCTCTATTTGTGAATTGACTCACACTTAGGAGATTCACTTCCAAACCAGCAACCAGTGCTATATCTTCAATGACAACATTTCCAAAAATTAACTTGTCATATCCCATTGTGAAACCTTTGTTGTTATCTCCAAAAGTCACTAATGGGCAGCCATCTCCTCAAACTGTGATAGCAGGGCCTTATCACCTGTCATATGTCTTGAGCATCCATTGTCTATGATCTTTATGACTTTCTCCATTTTGCCCTGCACACAATGAGGTTTAAGTGTGTTTAGCTACCCAAGCAGTGTTGGGTACTTTCTTCTTGTTAACATAATTTATAAAATTAGAATGAGTTGATTCAGAAATAATGGTGTTCATTGATTGATTTGCATATTCCCTTTTAGCTGCAGACCCAATGTTGACTTCTTTGAGGTCTACTCTCAGCTTGTGGCAACTTGTCATCACTTTCATGTTGCAAGGAATGCAATCAAACTTATTACAGAAAGAGTAGGGATCTTCAGTCTTTGCTTCATTATATTTGCATGCTCCCAATCTTGGCTCACTAACAGCCTTTTTACAAAGGTGAGTTAGATGATTTGTAGAGCCACATTTTTTACATTATTTACAAGGAGCATTTGCAACAAATGCAAAGTTATTGCTCTTGTTTATCCCAATCTTCCCATTTCTGTTTTTCTTCTTCTTTCCTGCATTCTCATTCTTGACCTCCTTGATTTGCTTCTTGGGGGTTTGATCCATCATGGACTTCTTCTCAGTTTTAGAAGGTGGAGTTGATTCTTTGCATTTCTTTTCATTGTCCTCATCAGCAAGTTCTTGCTTTATGATCAACTCCTCTTCATTAAAATTTACTTCACATGCTTTAAACAGAGGTGTACCAACCTTTCTCAGCATAGCAGGGATATCTTTATTTATAGTTGCTTTTCCCTTGTCACATTTAACTTTCATGTTGTTGTTCAATGCATC
This sequence comes from Apium graveolens, assembly GCF_009905375.1. Classification (NCBI taxonomy): domain Eukaryota; kingdom Viridiplantae; phylum Streptophyta; class Magnoliopsida; order Apiales; family Apiaceae; genus Apium; species Apium graveolens. The sequence continues at coordinate 89,732,955 of NC_133657.1, forward strand.
ATAATCCAAGCCAATAGCTATGTTAGCACATGGCTTGTTCTTCTCATGGTACTGACCAACTAGCTGAGAAGCATTTCTGAATGATTTCAGTTTTACCTCATTCTTCTCTAGATTCTCCCTCAACACAGCTTCTATCTCAGTAGCACACCTTAGCTTGTTCTTTATATATTCATTTTCTTGCTTGACAGTTTCAAGATCAACAAGATGCAGTTCTAGCTTTTGTTTCTCAATCTCAAGCGTCTCATTTACTTTTGACAGCCTATTCACTTCCTCAGTAGCTTCCACCATGCTTGTGTGTATGTGAAACATCTCTACATTCATCTTTTCAACAGTTTTCTTATATTGACTAGCATTTAAATCATTAGTAGTAAGAGTTAGTACCTCTATTTTTGATGAGGATGACTCTCCTTGTTCCAAGGCGATGAGTGTATAGTTTCCAAACTCTTCATCTTCATCATTATCATAATCATTCCAACTCTTTCCTTCTGCAATGTAAGCTTTTCTAGATTGTTTCTTCACGAGCTTCATACTTAGCCTCCAACTCCAAATACGCCTTGTCCTTTTTCACTTTCTTTGACTTTATACATTCTTTGGCAAATTGGCCCAATTCATCACAATTGAAGCATCTCATTTTTGATCTAGCCTCTATCTCCCTCTTAGTCTTGTTGACAGGCATGAGGAGGGGACTAGTCAACAGATCCAGTTTTTTAGCCACTTTTCCCACCAGAGTTGTACTGAGCTTTTCCTTTCCAGCTGTTGTCCTTGTTGAATATATGTCCTTTGTTCTTGAAGAACTTTGGCTTCTTCACTCTAATATTAAAGAATTTCCTTGCTAGGTAAGCCATGGATTGATCCAACTCATCCAGTTCATCCAAGATATAGAACTCATCTTCTTCAAGTTCCAGAATGACTTGCTTCTGTGGTTTCTTGTTTTTTTTCTCAACACTTGAGACACTTGGAGTCTGGATATCTTGTTCATCATCAGATGAATTACAATCATTAGCAACTAGTGCACTTGAACCATCAACAATGTGCCCTTGACCAGCTCTTAAAGATTTTCTTTGAATCATTTCCAGTTCATAGATTGTTACCCCCTTGTACCTCATTGTATTTATATAATTTAATCTAAACGAATATATATACTCAAAAAAATACTAAATAGATTCAAGCGTTGCAAATTCTTAAATTCACCAAAAACACATGCATAATTATTACAATCCCACGGTGCTTTCTTAAGTTACACAACAGAGTTCAACACAAAAGTTACAAACAACTTCCCAGAAGTATTTAGCTATATAGCCATATATATATATAGCTGCTAAAGAGTAGGGAGTCTGGAGCATTCATGTGTTTATAGCTCATGGTTCACATTGATAGTCACAAAGGCTATTGATTCACGTTTACAGGCTAGCTAGGCCTATCTTAAAGCTCATAGTTTACGTTGATAGCCAAAAGGCTAGTAATTCACGTTTACAGCCACAAAGGTTAGAAATTCACGTTGATAGCCACAAAGGATATAAATTCACGTTGATAGCCACAAAGACTAGAAATTCACGTTAATAGCCACAAAGACTAGAAATTCACGTTGATAGCCACAAAGGCTACAAATTCACGTTTAAAGGCTAGCTAGGCCTTCCTTCAATACTATAATATTGACGGTCACAACGCCTTTAGTTAATCCAAACGGTTATGCACCTATACGACATGCACAACAAAAATCCAAGTAGCAGGGTTTACGATTATAGCTACCAATTAACCCCATTTCACATTCCAACTATACAATGACGACTTAAATATGCTATACAATTGTAAGTTAGATATGTATAAACGACTGATTTATATTATGAACATGATATTCTAAAATTGGTATTCCCGATAATTACAGGATATGTTCCCGTATTTTCGAAATTACTTTCTTAAAAATCAGGCACCATTTTTTCTGTTTATCAGACTACCTGCCGAAATATAATTGACGTAACAATCACAATTACGCAACCCAATCATCGATACGACTTTTAATATTAAATATCCATTTTTTGTTTCGAAAAATAATTTTACAAACTAAATATGGTTTTATAATTAGAGGACTCAGTGGAACATCACTGTCCACCGTCAACTCATCAAAAATCATTGTTGACAGCGGAAAAATTCTTCGGTGACCGATTATTTCGGGTTTCCATTACGAATTTCACCGAAAATCAAACTACGAAGATCCCACTAATCAAATAATTCAAATAACAATAAGAAATTCATTCAATTTTTCCTAAAATAATTCGAATAAACATATAAAATTCATTCGACTTTTCAGAAAATAGTTGGAGTAAATTCAAGGAAACTATCGACCGATTTCATCACAAAAGCAATTGCATAATTCAGAAATATGAAACCAAATATATGTACATACACACACGTATACGTGTGTGTATATATTTACACAAAACCAAGAACAAGCTGTGGGACAAACAGGGGTGATAGGCGGCGAATTGCCGGAAAACAGAACGACGGCTTACCTGAACAAGGAAGGAAACGGGGAAGTAGAGAGAGAGAGAGAGAGAGAGAGAAATAAGAGAGGGGGAGAGGACAAATGAGAGAGAATAGAACCGAGAGAGAAAGAGAGAGAGAGAGAGAGAGAGAGAGAGAGAGAGAGAGAGAGAGAGATGAGATTGAGAGAGATTTTGATCTCGAGAGATCCAAGAAATAGGGTTTGGGCGCGTGTGTTTATGTGTGTATTATCTGAGTAAATGATTCCTGTACTTCTGTTTCTCATAACACATGTCTAGTAATTGACACGTAGCCCCCCCCCTTTTCTAACTGCAAGCCTGTTTTGAATCGTTTTAAACCTATTAATAGTACAATGTTGCGAATAAATATTAATCGATATGGTCCCAAAATAATCTTAAAATTCTCAAAATATTCTAAAACTAATAAAATAAGAATTTCATATTTTTTGAAACATTTCTGCATTTAATATTAAATCTAACATTAAATATACTCAGAAAATCATTTAGGAATAAAAAATCGACAAAATATTATTTTCTAAATTTTATAAATTCCCATAGGTATTTATTGAAATTATAAAATCATAGAAATAATTGTAGAGGTATTATCAATATTTACTAAAAATAAATCTTCTATAAAATCACTTTTAAAAGTAAAAATAAAATAATATAACCCATCAATTAATAATACAGATAATTTTCGTATATTACCGAGTCACGCATAATTACATACAATACATATCATACATAGCCTTCTCACATATTTATTTATTTATTTATTTGATAATTACACTTTTATAATACAAAAGTACTAATCGTTACAACACAAAAGCACGAGTCGTTATAATATAAATATTAAGCTAACACACAAGCAGCTAATCATCAAGCGCATGTACAGGTAAACATATAATAGTTTGGACATTTAACAATAATTTTATCCACTAATTATCTGTACGGCATGTACGGTGCCGTGATTAAACTCTTCTTAAATATCTCAAAAGCTGTAAGGCACTCATCATCAAACTTGAAAGGAACATCTTTCTCTAGCAAACTACACAATGGTTTTGAAATTTTTGAGAAGTCTTTGATGAAACGCCTGTAGAAACCCGCATGACCAAGAAAACTGCGAATTCCCTTAACATAAATGGGTGGAGGAAGATTCTCAATGACCCCCACCTTGGCCTTGTCTACCTCTAGACCTTTACTAGAAATCTTGTGCCCGAGAATAATGCCCTGACGCACCATAAAGTGCCATTTCTCCCAATTGAGAACCAGATTGGTCTCAACGCACCTCTTAAGAATGTGTCCAAGATTTTACAAGCATTCATCCAAAGAATTGCCAAAGACTGAGAAGTCATCCATGAACACCTCCACATTCTGGCCAATCATATCAGAAAAGATGGCCATCATGCATCTCTGAAATGTGGCTGGTGCACCACACAGACCAAAAGAAACTCGTATTAAGGCGAAAGTACCAAATGGACAAGTGAAGGTAGTTCTATCCTGATCTTCTGGAGCGATATAAATCTGATTATACCCTGAATAACCATCCAGAAGACAATAGTACTCATAACCGGCCAACCTGTCAAGCTTCTGATCAATGAAGGGCAAAGGGAAGTGATCCTTTCTAGTGGCTTTGTTTAGCTTCCTGTAGTCCATGCAAACTCTCCACCCCGTGACTGTTCTAGTAGGAATAAGCTCATTCTTCTCATTTGCTACCACAGTAATACCACCTTTCTTTGGCACACATTGAACTGGGCTTACCCATGAACTGTCAGAAATAGGGTAGATGATCCCTACATCTAGCCACTTAAAAATTTCCTTCTTCACTACCTCCTTCATGATTGGATTGAGTCTTCTTTGATGCTCGACCGTAGGCTTGCTACCTTCCTCTAGCGGAATTTTATACATGCAATAAGAAGGATTGATTCCCTTGATATCTGCTATAGTCCATCCAATTGCCGATTTGAACTCTCTTAGAATCCTTAAAAGCTTTTCCTCATCACTACCTGAAAGGTCAGATGCAATAATAACAGGTAAAGTAGATTCATCACCTAAAAATGCATACCTCAAACGCTCAGGTAAAGGCTTAAGCTCAAGAGTGGGAGCTTCCTCAATAGATGACTTGAGGCGCTTAGGAGCTTTGTTCAATTCCTCCATTTCAAAAGATTCAAAAGGCATATCTATCTTCCTCTTCCAGGGAGAAGCATTCAAATACTGCAATTGTTCTTCACCTTCATCATCTTCACTATCCAAATTCCCCAACAAGGCTTTTTCTAAGGCATCGGACCTTAGTAATTGATCAAGTTCCGATGTGACCACCAATTCGACCAACTCCACTTTTAAGCACTCCTCATTATCAGTAGGAAATTTCATAGCATTGAACATATTAAAAGTCTCATCCTGATCTAGAACTCACATTGTGAGCTCACCCTTTTGTACATCTATCAAGGTTCGGCCAGTCGCCAAGAAAGGTCTCCCCAAGATTATGGGAATCTTCTTATCCTCCTCGAAATCAAGAATGACGAAATCAGCTATGAAGATGAGTTTATCAACCTTGACCAAGACATCCTCCACAATACCTCACGGATATGTAATAGAACGGTTAGCCAACTGCAAGGTCATATAAGTCGGTTTTGGATCAGGCAAGTCCAACTGCTTGAAGATTGACAAAGGCATCATATTGATGCTAGCTCCCAAGTCACATAATCATATGTCAAAAGACACTTTTTCAATAGTACACGAAATAGTGAAGCTTCCTGGATCCTTAAGCTTCGGAGGCAACTTCTGTTGCAGCACAACACTGCATTCCTCCATGAGAGCGACTGTCTCTAAAGCATCTAGCTTCACCTTCCGAGAGAGAATACCTTTCATAAACTTTCCATAACTAGGCATCTGCTCAAGAGCCTCAGCGAAAGCTATGTTGATATGAAATTTCTTGAACACCTCCAGAAACTTCTCAAATTGCTTGTCCAGCTTTTTCTTCTGCAACCGCTTGGGAAAAGGCGGTGGAGGATAGATCTGCTTCTTCCCTGTATTACCCTCAGGAGGAGTGTGCTCAACAGTAGTCTTCCTTGGTTCCACTTCTTCTTCCTGCTGCTCTACTTCTTTCTCAGCCTCAGCTTCTTCAGTCAACACTTGAGTTTGTTCGAGATTTGCAACCTTTCCAGACCTTAAATTGATTGCCTTTACCTGCTCCTTAGCTTCCCTCTTTCCTGGCACTTCAGTGTCACTAGGTATTGTACCAGGCTGACGATTTAACAAGGCATTTACAATTTGCCCAATTTGATTTTCCAAGGTCTTGATAGAAACGACTTGACTCTTGCACATAAACTTCAACTCCTCTAATTCATATTTTTCATTGGCTTGTTGCAGCTGGAGTTGTTGTCTTAGTGCATACTACGGTTGCTGAAAACCAGGGGGTTGTATTGCTTAGCTGGATACTGTTGATAAGGCTCTTGAACCGCATTATGAGTGTTGCTTCAGCTAAAATTAGGATGATTGCGGTTGTTGGGATGATAGGTGGCTGGCACCGGTTGCTGCGATTGCTGGAAGTTGCTCACAAACTGAGTTGATTCACTAGAAATTGTGTAATGATCAGTCTGATGGGCACCAGCACATAGCTCACAGACACTGGTGATTTGATTAACTCCATAAATAGCCAAAGTGTCCACCTTCATCGTCAAAGCTTTAAGTTGGGCAGCGATAGCAGTTGTTGCGTCCAACTCCAGAATTCTTGTGACTTTTCCCTGAGTCAGCCTCTGAGAAGGATTCTGGTACTCATTAGCAGCCATCAGTTCAATAAGTTTATAAGCTTCACCATAGCTTTTAGCCCACAAGGCTCTTCCTGATGTTGTATCAAGCATGGGTCTAAAAGTAGCACCCAATCTATTGTATAAATAGTTAATAATCATCCAATCAGGCATGCCATGGTGTGGGCACTTCCTTAGAATATTCTTATATCGATCCCAAGCCTCACACAGAGATTCTCCAGTTTGCTGAGCAAACTGAGTAAGAGCATTCCTGATTGCAGTAGTCTTCACCATACGGAAGAATTTTGTGAGAAACTTTTGCGAAAGATCCTCCTAAGTGGTGATAGACCGTGCTGGTAGAGAGTGTAACCAGCACTTAGCTTTGTCCCTTAGAGAGAATGGGAAGAGGCGTAGCTTGATAGCATCTTCAGTCACATCATTAAACTTGAAGGTGTCGCAGATCTCGATGAAATCCCTGATGTGCATGTTGGGGTCTTCAGTAGGGGAACCCCCAAACTGAACTGAGTTCTGTATCATCTGAATCATGCTTGACTTGATCTCAAAAGTGTTAGCCCAGATGGCTGGTCTGATGATGCTTGACTAAATGTCATTAATCTTAGGGTGAGAATAGTCCATTAAAGCCTTCGGATTTTCCGCTTGATCACCCATCTCTACTAAAGCCGGTTCTTCAACTTTCTCTTCTTCTTCTACCTTCTTTTCTTCCTCAAAAACTTCCTTACGAACTACCACAAGTTCTTCCTCAGCTTTATCCATTGTTCACTTACGAGTACGCGATCGCGTATGCATACACCCTTACTAGAGTACCTAAAATAAGACAAGGAAACAGATAAGTAACAATGTCCGAGTCAATGAATTTTAACGACCACTGATGAAAAATACATAAACTAATAATTAACACTGCAGTCCCCGGCAGCGGCGCCAAAAACTTGTTAGTCGCGAAACACGCACTAATATTACACGCAAGTATACGCGTTCATAAGTAGTTTAGAATCTTTTCTAGTTCGTTCCCACAGAGACTGTATTGGTTAACTAATTAATTTACGCACTTAAGCAACAATGTATGGTTATTATTCATTGCTAAGACAATAACAAATTGAGGTTGTTATAACTAAGAATTACGCTAACTATTATAACTAAGAAATTAAGATTGACTGAATTAATATATATGTCAAACATGGAATTCTAACTTCATTAAATACTTCATTCAATAGCCTTATTGTTCTCAACCTTAGCATGCAATGGTGATGACACTAATCAGACAACACAAAACTGATATACGCCAACTTTCGTTGCTCGAGTACCATACTACCAGGCATCCACAAAAGAGATAGAAGCTGAATAGACACCAATTATATTGAGACCCTATATGTCTATAGAATTTGACAACATAATAGTTTCAGCACAGGTTATCTATCTTGATTACACAGGGCAAGTAAGATGGGTAAAATTACCTACGAATCATGCATAACCATAACACATGAACCTATGCTAGCATGGCAAGTTCTAAATCCTTAAATTCACTATCGCTTCGTTAAGAATTAACACACTATCTTATAAGTTAGTGACACTCATAAGACGAATACGCACAACCAATACTAGGCTATCAAACAATCACCACATACTAAGGCATTGAAATAATTTAACTAAAAAAATCCATAAATAAATCCGCTAGAACCCCACGATAACGATTAGCCCATGATCGGACTCATCATCAATGTGGGTTCCGATGAAAGCATGGTATAACAAACGTAGTCTTTATAAGGGATAAATAAACCAAGTACAAAACAAGAGTAAGGTTCACAAATAAAAAAACTAGAATCCAAATACAACTTAAAACAAAGATTCACAAGTAAAAATAAGATCTTCTTCACCTTCGTTGAATTGTGCTAAACGGTCTTCTTACGGCTCTCCTTGGGCTCTGGTATGTCTCTCCTATGAAAACGTTCTTATTTGAATATATATATATATATAGCAGCCCTTTGCAATCTGGAAGTCTCCCCACTTGGAATCGAATTAGAATCAGGATTCATATTTTCCGCACCGGCGCGGCCGCGCGCTGTCACAGCGCTGCCTTTCTAGAATCCTGGCGCGGGCGCGCGCTATCACAGCGCGGGTGCGCCATCCTTCTAAGAAAAACTCAGATTTCATCTTTTTCCTTGCTGCTGGGGGCCGACTTTCCACGAGCTTTTATTCCAACACCACCTTGACACCAAATTAGCACCAAAATAATGCTAATTCACCTGATTCACAGATTAATGCTTGAAATGCAAAAACATTAAAAAACACGTTAAAACACTTAACAACTTGAGTACAAATGCATCAATTCAAAGTTTATTAGAGCATTATAAAGTGTCATAAATTCCACTCAACAAACACTCACTTTCAGTCTCTTGTAAAATGTAGTTGCCTAAATTATTTTAGAAAAAAAATTCAAAATAAAAATATATTGTTCAAAATTTATACAAAAGAAAAAAATTAAAATTAATTATGGAACTATACTTTATATTAGCCTTAAAACGCGTGCCAAACATGAGAACAAAACTGTAAAAAAAATGAATGAAACGGAGGGAGTAGATATTAAGAGGATAAAAAAAGTAATGAAAAGAGGATTTTACGAGATTTCGCAAAACTAAATTCAAAATAATAATATTGCATGTATATATTAAAAATATATACTTCTTACCTTTTATCAAACAAGAAATATATTAGCTACTATATTTTATTATTTTATGAATGATTTTTTTAAAATATCATAATTAGTTAAAAAAGATTAATTTTTTATAAACTAAAATGCAATATGCAAAAAAATTTAATGTATAGTATGGAGTGCATTCTGTCAAAAAGTAAAATTAAATAAAAATTTCCGATTTTACCCCTACCCAAAGTAACGGTAACGGTAAATTTGGACGGAAAGGGTGCAAATTGAAGCGCAAATTAAAATTTAAGGTGCAAAATGCCAAGTTTAATAATCGAAAACCAATTCAAAAAAATGCCTCTTCCTATAGGGTGCAAATTGCAATTTACTCTTTATATTATCATACAATTAATTCTTAGGGCTGTTAATTTAACTTAGTCTTGTTATGATGGAAGCATATCTTGCACAACAGTGGTCGATAAAGTCTAGGATATGTAGACAAGGATGAAGGGGTTGGTGCAGAAGAAGGTTAGGGCGACCCAGGATGAAGAGGAGCTAAACCGTGTGAAGAAAGCGCTGGAGGTGTCGGAAGGGCAGGCTTCTGCTTTTTCGGAGGACAAAAAGAACATTGGAGGCGGAGCTCGCAACACTGAAGCAGAAGGTCGCTCGGAGGGACATCCAACTGAACGCTTCAAGTAAAATGTTGTGCAAGAAGAAGAAGAAGCTGGAGGTTACCAAAGAGCGATGCTTTCAAATGGGCTTTGATGAGGCAACGATTCGGGCTTATGATAGGGGCTGGGATTACAAACTTATGCTCGACATTGGCATGGAGGACCCTGTCAACAAGCCCGTTGAATATGGGCTCCTCGTCGTCTCCTCCGGTCTTGATGAAGACCTTTCGTACTAGCTTCTTTATTTGCCATTATTTTATTTGAAACTTGTATAAACTAAGTGCCTTCGGGCTTGAATAAAAGCTTTCAATTTGTGAGTATTGGAATAAAATTGTATATTTTAAGTTCGTTAAGTGATTGGTGATTTATTATGGAATTGCTTAATTGAAATTGGACATGTTGGTTAGTTTTAGCCGATTAAGGTGGACAAGGTGATATTGGTAATGGTTATGGGATTCAAAATATTATGTGACAAGTATATGATGATATAACTTGTGTCACTTATAAATAAATAGATTCAAGTATATAGTATAAGAATTTTGATATGAATTAATTGATTAAATGCAAATATTGTTGTCGATGATTGTTGTGGTGTCAACTTGAGATCGACTGGTAGCTAATAAAATAGGGGAAGTGCTACCCAATTTTTCTGAAATTAAATGATATAATATAATGATTTTAATATTTAAAACAAGGAGCATGTTTCTATACTAATTTATCGGATTCTGTTAATTTATTTTCGAAAATGATTTCTTTACTTAAATGGACTAGACTTAGTTGGTTTTAAATTATATTTAAATAATCTTTATTTGATTTAATTGATCGATTAAAAGATTTAGTCGATTAATTTTATCGATTAGGAATTTATTTAAATAGTAATTGACTCCATTTAAATTAAGTTATATTCAAATATTGTTTCCTACACTTAACTCTATTTTATCAAGATAAATGTTTTTCCTAAAATATTTTTAGAATGTGTTCGTGTATGACTATGTGTTCGTATGTTATTTTCTAAGTATTACTCGTATATGTGTTTGGATGGGTATGTGTACGGGAAGAATATATATGATATTTATGCATTTATTTTATGTAAAGCGAATTGGTAGAATAGTTTTAGACGTTCAAGGTAAACGACGATTGACTATGAGGATATTGAAATAATGTCTTTATAAGTGTAGATTCAGAAAGTGAGAACGCTCGATTTAGGAAAGGAAAGGCCTCATTAGGTGATGGGAAAGTAGGTTCTATGGTCAAGAAAGTAACATTTCAACCTTTGCCTCGTATGTTATAATTGAATACCTACTTTCACCTTTTAATTAGCCTTGTATGTTGACATAGCTTGTTTCTTTTCCTTTTGAATATTACACCTTATTTCAGATGCAAATGCTTTCAAGTTGATACCTTTGATTCCTTGAACAATTGTTTTTTTGGTATACCCTACCCTTGCCATACAACAAAGTTCTATGAACTTGAAATTAAGAATGATTTTAGACTTGAAGAGTCTCAATGATTTCAAAGGGACGGTAAAGATTTTAAAATAAAAAGTATTTCGTAAATGAAGGATTTCAATCCAAATCATTTTTATGGATTTCCATTGATTGGAAGTGTAAGTGGCCGAGTGATGGCGGTCCATTATAAAGACCAGTGAGGGCTGGAAAATTATGAAAACCAGTGAGGGATGGCATTTAAAAGGCTGAATACATGGCCTTATGGGTACCCTATTCACGTCCAGAGGGGTTGTAAAGTCCGGTATGGGGATTGTACATGGCTGATCACCCGTGTATTCCAGAGCGTCATGCACTCCAATTGAGTAAAAATATTTTATATAAAGAAATGTCCAGATGACTGAACTGTTTTCTTGAAAGTGAGATGATTTCATGAATGAAAGAAAGGTTTTGATGAAAAGAACTGTTTCGAAGAGCATTGTTATGATAAAGGAAAGTTTTATGAAAGTTTTGAGAAAGGAAATGTTTTTATAAAGTAATGGTTGTAAAACAACTATTTTGGAATGAACCTGAACTTGAAACCTCTTTTAAGACCGTCGTAACCTTGGCCTTTATCTTATTCTGTTAAATAATTTAGCCCTTTTTATTTAATCTAGTTACTTGCTGAGCTTTTGTAGCTCACTTTGTTATTTATCGAACCCTGACAGTTAAGCATTCGGAAGATGGCCAGGCTTAGGCACAAATATTAAGAATATCTATAGTGGTCCTCTCAGCACTGTTAGAATCGCTATACTAGCTCAGGTAGGGGACACGCATGAATAATATTTGGGAGTAAGCTATGTTGAATTAGATCGTTATTATCGGTACCTTTAAGTTTGTTTGTATAATTCGTAGTCGAAGTTATAACTATGGTATTTATTAAAGGTTGTAATAATTTTATATTGTTCGTTAGTAGTTGTTACTTGTTTCATACCATAACCTGTTTAAGATCCTTATGATGTAAAGGGGTTGAAAGATTATATTGTGATAATGTTTGTTAATAGTGAGAAGTGACTCCCCAATCTAGACCCCGGATTGGGAGGGCGTCATGGGTTGGTATCAGAGCTACAGGATTTGGTCCCTGAAACAAGTTAGGATAGGATGATTTAAGTGAGACCACATAAGTTAAGTGCGCGTTTTCAACTCATATAGAGTTTGGTTGAGATTATCGGATATAGTCTTGACTAGGTAAGTTTGCAAGTTTAGGGTGGCGTGATTGAGTAACCTCAAAAATGTTTGGATGATGATCCATCGACTTGTGATCAAGACTTATAAATTCTTTAAGCGGAAAAGATGGATGTCAATTGTATCGATGAAAGGTTTTAGACCGCCAGTGAGCTGATGAAGTTTATAGTAGGGCTAAGAAAGTTGGTGAAATTTGTGACATGTAGTTATTTTATCTTGGTGCTAGCAAGATGGGAGAGACTTGGATGGATGCCAAGTCACCATGATGACATTAGTTGTGTTAAATTTGGTATAGTTGTGGTAGTAGTTCGTTTGCAGCTGGTGGCACTTTATAAGGGGATATTTTCCCATAATTCTTTCCCTTGTTTGACCATGTAGCCATGTTATCGTTTTTTCTTTATCTTTCATTTAAAACTTTGTTTTGAAACTTTGACTATCATTTATTCTTTTACATATTTTTTTCTCATAATATTATTGCACCTTACTTTTCACTTCATATATATTTACATATTGTTTCAAATAATACATATGCTTAATACCTATGCTTCACAGTAATCCTAATGATATGGCGAGCAACCTATGTAGCAATAGGGCTGCATGTGCTAAACATTTTAGATATTGGATTCTAAAAATTTGAAGAAGGGAAGAAATTATGCATAACAGTTACTAATGAGGAAGAAGAAAGTCTATAAGATATTATTTTATGATGTATTGCCATGCTAACATACTGCTTAATAAGTTGCTTGTCCGTTCATCAGAAAAAGATTCTGTTAGATATATTTGTGATGTCATGTTTAATCTAATTTGTTTAGTTTTAGAACTTACTATTAGAACTTAACTGGAAATCAGAACATACTGAAGATAGGAAGTTATCAGAACTTAAGCCATCAGGACTTACATCAGAACTTAAGTGCAGATACACTTCAGGGATGAAAAGCGGCTGATTTACAGGAGAGGATCTGGATTAAACAAAAGAAGATATGTTTGGAGAGTTGTACAGCTAAAGGACTACAGTAGATAATCTATGATTGATGTATTTTAGAAAACAAAACATATCATATCAATTAGGAGATATCTTGTAACTGTGTAGTATATAAACACAGATTAGGGTTTACACTATATGTGTTATCATTCACGAAAATATTATTCATTATAACCCTAGCAGCTCTTAGTGATATCATACATCACTGAGAGAGTAGATTAAACCTACTGTAACAGAGTTTGATATATTGAATAAATTTGTTTTCTGTTACATACTTGTGTTTATAATCGAATTAATTGTAGATACTATATTCAACCCCCTTCTATAGTATCATTGAGGCCTAACAAGTGGTATCAGAGCAAATCTGTTAAGCTTACAAACAGTTAAGATCCAAACAAACAATCAATCATGTCTGATCAATCAAAAACATAAGACCCTCAAGAACCTGCAAAGGTTCAACCCATTCAAAACATCAGTAGATATGAAACTATCAGGGTTCCTATGCTCAGGGTGTCTGAGTACCCTGTATGGAGTGTGAAGATGGCCATGTTTCTGAAAGCTACAGATCCAGAATATTTAGACATAATTTATGATGGTCCGCACAAGCCCACAAAACTTTCTGTTACAGTTGGGAATGAGCCACATAAGATGATTCCCAAAGAAAAGAGAGAACTCACCACTGAAGACATCTCTTCACTAGGCAAGGATGCAAAAGTAAGACACTTGCTTCATAGTGCACTTGACGATGTCATGTCAAATAGGGTGATTGGATGTAAGACTGCAAAAGAAATCTGTGATGCATTGGAAGTGAGATGCCAAGGAACCAATGCCATCAAAAAGAACAGGAAGACAATACTCACACAGGAGTATGAGCACTTTGACTCAAAATCTAATGAGTCACTACCCGATACATATGATAGATTCATAAAGTTGTTGAATGATCTGTCACTAGTGGATAAGGAATATGATCCAGAAGATTCAAATATGAAATTCCTACTAGCTCTTCCTGAAAAGTGGGATTTGAAAGCTACTACAATAAGAGACAACTATGAACTTGATGATATGTCTCTTGATGAAATCTATGGGATGGTTGAGACTCATGAAATTGAGATGGAGAAAAGAAAGAAGAGGCATGGAGGGAAGTCTAAGACAGTTGCTTTAAAGACTGAAGAAAAGCCAATTATCTCTAGGACGGCAAAAGGAAAGGCTCTCATCATAAAGTCTGATTCAGAGTCATCAGATTTTGATGATGATGATTCAGAACCTGAAATTTTATCTGAAGTGTATATTGATGCAACTGTGTGCTCTTATGGTGAAGGGTATCACAAAGATAGCCTACAAGAAATTTAGAAAGGGTAAGAAGTTTTTCAGGAAAGGTGGAAGTTCTGACAAGAAAGGGTTCAGAAAGACTGAAGGCAAAGGAGGAAAGTCTGACAGAGGAGACAACTCAAATGTCAAATGCTACAATTATGGTGAAAGAGGCCACATCTCTCCTGATTGCAAGAAAGGAAAAGGTGATAAAGGCCAGACACTTATCACAAAGAAGAAAAACTGGGCAGACACTTCAGAATCTGAAGAAGAGGTGAACTATGCCTTAATGGCAAATGCTGATAGCAGTTCTGATGCTGCTGAACTAAAGGTACCTCTATCAACTCTTGCTTTTGATACAGAAGATATTACTGAGTTGAGATTAGTTCTGAAAAACATTTATATTAGCTATAGAGATCAGACTTTAGAGAATGAAAGATTAAAATCTGAAAATCTAAAGTACAAAAACAGAAATAGCTATCTTGAAGAAGAGTTAGTCAAGATGAACACTATTCATATAGAGAGAGATAATGTTGTGTATGTTAAGAATGAATTTCTTAAACAGAATGATTGTCTAAAAACAGAATTAGAAAAAGAAAGAGAAATCATCAGGACTTGGACTAACTCAGGCAGAACAACTCAGAATATTCTAAGTAGTGGAAACTGGAAAGAGTGGTTAGGTTATAAAGATGGTAAAAGTGAGAAAGGGACTTTGCCAATTAAGCCAATTGCTATCAAACAGACAGAAAACCCAAAGGTAAATCCTGTTAAATTTGTTGCAAAAACTGTTGTGTCTGATTCTGAAGAGATGAAAGACTCTAAAGCAGAAGTCAAAGAAAAGTCAACTTCTAAAAAATTAAAACAGGATAAACCAGCTTTGGTAAACATTGGCTTAATGATAAAGAAGCAGCTTAAGTATAAGCTGAAAGAGATTAAAAATGTGAACAAGGTAAAGGAAGCTAGGAAAAAAAGGAATGGAAAGGAAGGTGTAAATAAAAGTAATAATTATATGCCTGTTCCTAATGCTCCTAGAAATAAATACTATAATTGTGAAAACTCTAACCATCTTGCTTCTTTCTGTAGGAAAAATAAAGATATAAACTCTTTACCTCCTAGATCAGGAGTTAAGAGTCAGCCTGTTAGGTTTAAACCACAAAATCCTTGGTTTTATTGTGGTAGTTTATGGCATTCTATTTATACTTGTAAGGAATATCATTGTTTGTACTATGATTATTATGAAATAAAACCTTCTTTAAAGAAAATTAGTGTAATTCCATCTAGTGTAAATTCTGATGACCTAAATCCTGATCCTGTACGTTCTGACGGGTTAAATTCTAATGTCATTGAAACTGTAGTAACTGCTCTAAAGGAAAATGCACATGTTCAGGGGGAGCAAGCTGATGATCATACCACATCTCAAGACTCTCAAGAAGCATCAAAATCAGTCACTGGCTCTTCAAGTACTGATTCATCAAGTTCTGATGAGCCAAATTCTGACAATTCTGGAAACTCTAATTCTTCTATTCCTGAAGGATCTAACTCAAATTCTGGAATCTCAGAGAGCATAACTTCAGGGGGAGCATCAGAAAATGCTGATGGAGACAGCATGGATCATGGGGGAGGATCCAGTTCTCGAGATCAACTTCCATCTGTAAGGAAGTGGACTACATCACACACACCTGACTTAATAATTGGAGATCCTGAAGCAGGTGTCAGAACTAGAACAACAACAACAAATGAATGTCTCTATCATTCCTTTCTATCTCAGACTAAACCAAAGAAAGTGGAAGAAGCTCTTCAAGATATTGATTGGGTGCAAGCAATGCATGAAGAGTTAAATGAATTTGAAAGAAATAAAGTCTGGACCCTAGTACCAATACCAAAAGACAGATCAATTGTTAGTACAAAATGGGTGTTCAGAAATAAAACTGACAGTGATGGCATAATTACAAGAAACAAAGCAAGGCTGGTTGCTAAAGGTTACTCTCAACAGGAGGGTATTGACTATGATGAAACATTTTCTCCAGTTGCTAGATTGGAAGCCATAAGAATCTTTTTGGCTTATGCCACTCACAAGAAGTTTAAAGTCTTTCAAATGGATGTGAAAAGTGCTTTTCTCAATGGAGAATTGGAAGAAGAGGTATATGTTGAACAACCTCCAGGCTTTGTAGATCCAAAATTTCTAAATCATGTCTACAGGCTTAACTATAACACCCTCCAAATCCGGGGTATAGATTTGGGGCATTATTAACAACAATTACCAACTATACCTGCACAAGCGGAATATTAATATAATAATTACCCCGAACTATCACTACTCAGGATCTTTTAAGGGTTGAGTTTGGAAACAAGAATCATGTACTACACTTTATTACAAACCCAACTAAATAAAACCTGTCTCAAGAACTCTCTTTATTACAAAACTTTATTCTATCTACAGTATCACTACGCAATCTTTTATTCAATCTACACAAAACTTTTATTCAACCCAACATTACTACTTATCCTGCTACACCTGATCTGGCAATTCAAAGCTCTCTTCGGGAATAGGAAGGAACACTCTTGGTATAAGAGGGTCCCGCTGCTTGACTCGCTTCTTGACTATGCGGGTTCTGATGGGTTTCATACTCTACCTTAACTGTAAAACAATAAGAGTGACAATAAAAGAAATGAGCCAAAATTGCTCAACAAGCCTGCAACAATATATATATATATATATTATAAAGAGAGAGAAATAAATGAATCAATAAGCTGCTGGTTTAAACAACCATCTGTATCCGTATATGATAATAATTTGCCAATGATGGCGAGTGCCAAATGAACAAGACTGGAAACAAGAACCAACATATGCACTATAATCTGCTGATCAGTCAGAATATAGTGCGGATCTATACCCAACTGCATAGACCCAACCAACATAAGGAGTACTCAGGCAACTGCGGCCTATTAATTAATGGTCTGGGAAAAACCCAGCCTTTATAGTAACCATCCAGTCCAAGGCTGAGCATCCGGAACAATCGGTATGCTATTGATATATCCCAACACCAGGATATACCAGAATATATGTAGGGTAAAAGAATTGAAATATGAACAGGGAATTCAATAAATTGGGTAAATCAAGAATTGAAATGAAACTGGAACAAGTAATAATAAATGGACAACAGTGCATATGAATAATGATTATTAAAGAGAATTGATATGATAGAAAAGAAATATAATTCACTATTCTGAATTTAGAATAGGGGAAAAACTTGCCTTACACGTACTTAACCTGGTTTAACTCACTGCCTTCTGATCTTAGCTTGCTTTGTCTTGCTAACACTGAACAAATCATGGAAAGATAGGTGTTTAGATAATTTACTATATACGTGTATCTTGAATTGATATCACGCAACCTTATCAGTCTACCCATGCGTTTCTATCTGACTCGCATATATATATATATATACATACATTTATACAGCACATCTATTCACATAATCACATAAAGCACGTAGCATGTAAAGCACATAATTAATTTCTAGATTTATAATTATTTTTAGAATCAATTCTGGGCTTATACCTGCATTACTAGTCGTATCTGATTTTATTATAATTTTTCGGGATTTATTCAGCTCAATTATACCCCTACTAGGACCTACGAACTACCAATTATCACCAAACCACTTTCTTTCAGAAGAAATTATAACTTACAACTATTTTTTATTGGATTCGTCTCATTTTTCTGAGTCTAGGGGTCTTCGTTTCACTTAAATCGGACTAACGGTTGAATTGTTATGAATTAAGTACGGATGATTTAATTTATTATTCAATATAAATAATTATTACAACCTTTTAAATCCCAAAATAATTTTTAAATAATTATATAAGGAAAATCAAAGTCAAAAATAATTTTTTTATAATTTTTGGAGTTAAAACGAAGAAGTTACGATTTATTGAAAATTATGTGATTAATTATCGAAATAATTAATCACTTTTTTAAATATTTAATAAATAAATAACTAATAAATAATTAATAATTGCTTATTTAATAATTTAAAATAATAAATCCCTAATTATTAGGATTAATCACAATTTATTATAATATTTATAACTTATCGATATTTATTCGAGTAGATCGATTATTTACAAATAATCAACCAACTTATTTAACCGATACGCTATTTATCGAATAACTACGAATTACTCGAATTATAAATCACTTAACGATTAATCATTCGTATAACTACGAGCTACTCGCAATTCTCGAATAACTATCGATCTATTAGATTATTATTGAAACTCGTACGATTCATTAATTAATTAATTACTGATATTTAATTATACGATACAAGTAGTTATTACGGTATCCCTTGAATAAATTATCGCTCGAATAATATTTCTAACTTAACGAATCACGACTCGAATAGGTACGAGTTACTCGGAAGATTTAACTAATTAACGAATTATTATTCTTATTATTTAATCCTTATTTATTAATCAATTACCTAATTATTAATTAATTACCCAATTATTAATTAATTAGATAACTAATAAATAATTAGATAAATAATTAAATAATTAACTAAATAATTAAATTCTAAATTCTAAATTAATAAAATAATTTAGAAATTAATTATATTATTTTTTTCAGAATTTAAAACTGATTTTTTTTTTAATTATTTATTAGAATTATTAAAACTGATTTTCTGATTTTAGAAAATAGAATAAATATTAAAATATCATAAACACAAAACAGGTTTCAGGGTTAGGGTTTTCAGGATCAAACCCGGGTCGTTTCCCGGGTCGAAACCGGGTCGACCTCGGGTTGACGAAGAACAGTCGTCGGTCGCCCAGAATCCGGCGAATACTCCGACACCGGCGGCTGGTTCCGGCGATTCGATGGCGAGTCCTTTCCAAGGCCATCTCGATCGATTTCGACGGGGATCAGCTCGTAATACTCATGGGAATTCATCTGCACCATCCACAGCTCCTGCTCAGTCCTCCCTTGATTCCACCGGCCAAAAACCGAAGCTTTCCGGCGACGTCACCGGAAAACGACACCTCCTCCAAAACTTGATCAACCTCGACGATTAATACGTAAAATCGAAGCTCCTGAGTTCTACAGTCAATCTCAATACTCAACAACCATCAAAACATCTTCAAAATCACAGAAAATCGAATTCAAAATTGCTAAAACTCAAGAACTCGGGAACTACTTTCCCGGGGTTATACGAACTAATTTATTACACCAAATCATTCCTAAGGTTATGAATAAGCTATATAGATCATCAAAATCATCAAACGATTCCAGAATCCTAAACCCCTAATTCTAGCATAAACCCTAGAAAAACGAATTGAAAATCATAAGACTGAAACATGAAATTGATTATACGAATAGAAAGTAGAGATCAAGAGCTTTGTTTTGGTTACTCACATGATCGATTTGGATAACAGAATCACTATGAAATCTACAGTTGAATTCTCTGAATGTTCTTCACCCCCAAAATAAATTTCTTAATATTCTGATTTTTAATTATAATTAACTTAATAATTAACAATAAATCAGGTATTTATATTTATGAAAATAATACCCCTAAATAAAATTAAGGGGCTAATTACACTCCTAATAAAAATATTTGGCCCCAATTTTTATAATTTTTGGGTATTAATATTAAATTTTTAAATATCCAATAAATATAAAATAAATACTAAAAATTCCCAAAAATTGTGAAAAATACAAAAATACAAAGAAAAATGATATATGATAATTTCATGATCATATAAAAATAAAAATGTGATTTTTGTGGGGTTTTTGGTACCCGAAGGGGTCCAGAAAAAGTCGTTTTTCGCGAAAAAGGTCAATTGGTAAAACGTCTAGGGGTTCAGAATAGCGATACGGTATAGGGCATTTTTGGAAAAAATAGGGCCAATGATTTTGTTTGAAATACGGGCTTTTAAAACATAGTTTTGAGCTGTACAGATTTTGATATAATATATATAACTGACGATAGAACACTCAATAAATATCCAAAACACGTTTGGATCAGAACAAACAACACGTAACATATAGCAGTTAGGGTTTAATGACTTAACACATTTAATCACATAATAATACACATAATTTATCATTAGTATAATATAATACAAGCGTAATTCCTCGGTCGTTACATTCTCCCCCCCTTAACAAGATTCTGTCCTCAGAATCTAATTATGCAAATAACTGAGGATACTTTTCTAACATTTCACTCTCAAGCTCCCAGGTTGATTCTTCAACCACTGGGTTTCTCCATAAAACTCTCACTAATGACACAGACTTATTTCTTAATACCCTCTCTTGCCTATCTAGAATTCTTATTGGCTGTTCTACATATGACAAATCTGCCTGAAGTTCTACTGGTTCATACTCGATTACATGCCTTGTATCAGGATTATACCTCTTAAGCATAGATACATGAAATACGTTATGAATGTGCTGCATATGGGGTGGTAGAGCTAACTCGTACGCAACCTTCCCAATTTTCTTCAAAATCTCAAATGGTCCAACGTATCGTGGCTTCAATTTCCCTTTATTGCCAAATCTGGTTAATCCTTTCCATGGCGATATTTTGAGCAATACGTGTTCTCCTTCCTGATAGTCCATATCCTTCCTGGCTTGGTTTGCATATCTGCTTTGTCTGTTTTGTGCTGCCTCGATTCGTTTTCGAATAAGATCAATCTTTTCTTTTGTCTGCTGAATTAATTCTGGACCCAAAATCTTGCGTTCTCCAACTTCATCCCAGTGCACGGGTGATCTGCATTTCCTCCCATATAATGCTTCATACGGTGGCATTCCAATACTGGCGTGATAGCTATTATTATAAGAAAATTCCACTAGGGGTAAATGTTCATCCCAACTGCCTTCAAAATCGATCGCACAAACTCGTAGCATGTCTTCAATCGTTTGAATTATCCTTTCACTTTGGCCGTCAGTTTGCGGATGATAAGCTGTACTCATATTCAACTTCGTTCCTAGACATTCTTGGAATTGTCTCCAAAATCTTGAATTGAAACGAGGATCTCGATCCGATACAATTGATACTGGTACTCCATGACGCATCACAATTTCTTTGAGATATATGTGCACTAATTTGTCGAGCGAAAATCTTTCATTAATTGGTAGAAAATGTGCTGACTTCGTAAGTCTGTCAATGATTACCCATATCGCATCATGATTTGCCCTAGTCCTCGGTAGTCCTACCACAAAATCCATCGCTAGATGTTCCCATTTCCATTCTGGAATGTCTAATGGTTGCAATAACCCACTCGGACGTTGGTGTTCTGCTTTAACTCGTTGGCATGTGTAGCATTTACTCACCCATTCTGCTATCTCCTTCTTCATATTCGGCCACCAAAAGTTTTTCTTCAAATCGCGATACATTTTCGTGCTTCCTGGATGAATGGAATACTTCGAATTGTGCGCATCTCGCATAATTTCTTCTTTTAATTCTGCCACGTTAGGGATCCAGATTCTTGACACAAAACGTAAAATTCCTTCATTATCTTTCTGAGTTGTAATCTCTTCTCCTGTTAAGCTGTCGTCTTGACTCATCACTTCTTCTTGACAACGGCGAATCTTTTCCAGCAATTCTGGTTGGAAAGTCATAGCGTAGATAGTTTCTGCAGATTCATCGGGAATACAAATTTCGATTTCCAATTTGTCGAATTCCTTGGCTAATTCTTCGCATGAAGTTAACCGATTCAATCTTTCTTTTCTGCTTAGCGCATCTGCTACAACATTTGCTTTTCCTGGATGATAACTGATTGTAACATCGTAATCTTTAATCAATTCCAGCCATCGACGTTGTCACATGTTTAGTTCCTTTTGCGTGAAGATATACTTCAGACTTTTATGATCCGTGTAGATTTCACATTTTTCACCGTACAGATAATGTCTCCAAAGCTTCAATGCAAATACAATTGCTGCTAATTCGAGATCATGCGTAGGATATTTCTGCTCATGAGGTTTAAGTTGTCTCGACGCATATGCAATGACGTTACCATGTTGCATCAACACACATCCCAAACCACGATATGAAGCGTCACTGTAAATAACAAAATTTCCTTGCTCGTCTGGCAGTACTAATACTGGTGCCGTCACCAACCGATTCTTCAACTCTTGAAAACTTTCTTCACACTTACTATTCCATTCGAACTTTTCACTTTGTCGAGTTAACTTGGTCAGCGGTGTAGCTATTTTCGCAAAATCTTTGACAAATCTTCGATAATATCCTGCCAAACCTAAGAAACTTCGAACCTCTGTCGGCGTCTTTGGTCTTTCCCAATTCAACACAGCTTCAATCTTTGCTGGATCAACTTGAATGCCTTCTCTGCTGATGATGTGCCCTAGAAACTGCACTTCTTTCAACCAAAATTCGCATTTGGAAAATTTTGCATAAAGCTGCTCCTTCCGTAATATCTCCAATGTCGTTATTAAATGCTATGCATGCTCTTCTTCCGTCTTTGAATAGATCAAGATGTCATCAATAAATATAATGATAAACTTATCCAAATACTTCTTGAATATTCGATTCATCAAATCCATAAATACTGCAGGTGCATTCGTCAATCCAAAAGCCATCACAAGAAATTCATAGTGTCCGTACCTTGTTCTAAACGCTGTCTTTGGAATATCTTCGGCCTTGATCTTTAACTGATGATAGCCTGATCGTAAGTCGATTTTCGAAAACCATGCTGCTCCTTTTAGTTGATCAAATAAATCATCAATGCGAGGTAAAGGATATTTATTCTTGATAGTTAACTTATTCAGCTCACGATAATCGATACACAGTCGCATACTACCATCCTTCTTTTTCACGAACAATACTGGCGCACCCCATGGGGATACACTTGGCCTTATAATTCCTTTGTCAAGAAGTTCTTGCAACTGCTTTGCTAATTCCCTCATTTTAACAGGTGCCATTCGATATGGAGTTTTCGAAATTGGTTCAGTCCCTGGCGTCAAGTCAATAGTGAACTCGATTTCTCGATCTGGTGGAAGTCCTGGTAATTCGTCCGGAAAAACATCAAGAAATTCACAAACTACAGGAATATCTTCAATCTTCAAATCTCCCTTATCAACATCCCGTACATAGGCTAAATAAGCTTGACATCCTTGACGTAGCAATCTTCTCGTCTGCATTATTGATAGGAATTTCTGCTTTTGCTTCTCACCTTTAAATATTACCGTTTCATTTTCTTCAGTTTGCAATTTCACTCTCTTATTCGCACAATCAATTTGAGCATTATTACTAGACAGCCAATCCATTCCTAAAATAATATCAAACTCCCCTAACCTAAAAGGTATCAAATCAACTGAAAAATGACATCTCCCTATCTCAATATCACAGCTCGGACATACTCGATCTACTGCAACCTGATCATTATTCGCTAATTTTATGACTAACACTTCATCCAACCACTGAATCTCACAATCTATCTTAGAGATAAAGGCTTCAGAAATAAAAGATCTAGTAGCTCCTGAATCAATCAATACTAAAGCATTCACAGAATTTACAGGAAGTGTACCTGCAACCACATTCGGACTCTGTACCGCTTCCTTCATTGACATGTTGAAAGTCCTTGCTCTGGGCTGATTTTGCTGTGGTAGTGGAGGTGGAGGTAATGCTAAAATTCTTGGAATACTGGCAGCCATTGCAATTCCTCTGCAGTCTTTGGCGATATGTCCTTTTCTCCCACATTGGAAACAAGTAACTTCTGCCTTTCCCATTGGACATTCTCCAGAATAGTGTCCCCTTTGCTTGCACTTGAAACACGTAACATTTAGCTTGTTGCAAACTCCTGTATGCTTTCTACCACACGTTCTGCAATCAGGTATAAGCGGTCGGATAAGTCTCTGCTGAATTGGGGCTGGAAGTCGATTTCCCATCCTCTGATTGTTCTGCTCTGGCCTTTTGAAATTTACTTTTCCCCGAGCTTGAAATCCCGGCCTTTTGTTGAAACGATTCTGAAAATTCCCTGGTCCTTTCTCTTTCTGAGCTGCTTCACTTTCTCCTTCAATAATCATAGCCTTCTGAACAACAGCCATATAAGTTGTCAATTCAAACACAGCTACCCTACTACGAATCCATGGTTTCAGTCCTTGCTGAAATCTTTTGGCCCGCTTCTCGTCCGTATCCACCTGCTCTGGAACAAACCTTGCCAATTCAGTAAACTTGGTTTCATAATCCGCAACCGATAAGTTGTCTTGTTTCAGCTCCAGGAACTTGATCTCCATCTGATTCTTCATAAAACGAGGAAAATATTTCTCCAAGAAAAGATCAGTGAATCTGTTCCAGGTCACCACACCTTCTTCCAAAGCTTTCTTTGATTCCCACCAGTAATTAGCTTCGCCTTTTAGAAAATAGCTAGCGAAATCTGTCTTCTGCTCTTCCTCAACCTTTACCAACGAAAAAGCCTTTTCCATCTCTTTCAGCCAAGCTCTCGCTTTTGTAGGATCTGTGGAACCCATAAATTCCGGTGGCTTCACCGACTGAAATTGCTTGAAAGTAGTCATAGGTGCTGCTGGAGGTATTTGATGTCCTGGATGAGCGGCTTGCTGTAACATCTGTTGCTGGAACTGCTGTTGCTGCTGCTGCATTTGTTGTTGCATCATCAACATCTGCTGTTGCATGAGATTAAACATCTGATCCATCTGTTTATTATTGTTTTGGCCCTCGGTGTTTCCATTCGATGAGTCGGGCTGCGCTTTTCTCTTAGGTGCCATTTTTCTGGTAAATAAATAATGGATCTTATTTAATAACAGTATATTAAACATATATTAAAACAGTCGATTCGAGAAATAAAATAACTTATTAAATAACTGAATAGATAAAACAGTATGATATGTTTTAAATTTACATTTGTATTTGTAAAGTTACAACATGATCGTAAATAAAACTACATTTGTAAATATGCAATGGTACTGAAATAAATATAAATGCTTAAATGACTGGAAATAAAATAAAGAAAACGTGCAAAAGATTATCTCATATATATATATATAGGTAGAACACCAGCTACAGGTGTCAGTGCTTGATACAAAAACCTATGACATAACAGTCGTACTGCTACTACTATCAGTCAGAGTCAGTAGCTATACTCATACAATACTATACTGCCTCTATCTACAAAATATACATAATACAGCACTCATCGATCCGCTAATCTCAAAATCCTGGTGGTACATGGCTCAACTCCTCCTGCACTGCCTCTAGCACTGCCTCGGTAAGTCCCAATGCTCTGCGATATGCTGTCTCCGCACTAAGATCCTGCTGTCTCAAATCAGTAAGCTGCTGCGAACTAACCCGGTGAATATGATGTAGTCTCTCTCTCAGTATATAATCCGGTCGTAATGCTCTGATAGGACCATCCGTCTGTGTCTCATACAATCCAAGGATCTCTCTACACTGGTTCTGCCATCTAATCCTCTCCTCCCTCTCTGCCTGAAAGCGCTGGTAAGTCACGGTATGATGCTCATGAAGATCAGTGCTGGAACCTCGAGAAGGTAATGGTCCATCTACCACAATCTCATCCATAAACTCTGGCTGAGGAAACTGATACACTCCTGGAACAGGTGCATAAATGGCTAATGGGGCAGAAAATAAGACAGGCTGCTCCATAGGCGCATAAACAGGCGGCTCTGCCTCTGGCTCCATCGGTGGCATCTCTGGAATCTCAACTGGTGGCATAGGAATCTGAGGCTCTAAATCCTCCCACTGCGGAAGATCAACCATATCAGGAATATCAAACATCGGAAATTCTAATGGTGGAATATCTGGTATCTCTGGCTCAACGTATGGAAAATAATCTGCAAAACCTGGTACCTCCGGGGGAAGTGGTATCTCTGGTGCTGGCTCAGGTGGCAATGGAGGTAAGACCTGCTCTGACACTGGGGCTACTACCTGTGCATCCACTGGATCTGTCTTGGTCCTCTCCGTAGATGATGATAAAGAAGCCATCTAATATACATAAAAATAATAACACAAAACAATCAAATCACAATCCTATAACTCATAACTTCTAATCACATAGACAAACAATCCTAACACTCTTACCCTCATCCTATCTTATTTTCCTATCTTATCTTAACCCTAACATTCTTGTTTTCCAAGGTCAATCCTAAGCTCTGATGCCAACTATAACACCCTCCAAATCCGGGGTATAGATTTGGGGCATTATTAACAACAATTACCAACTATACCTGCACAAGCGGAATATTAATATAATAATTACCCCGAACTATCACTACTCAGGATCTTTTAAGGGTTGAGTTTGGAAACAAGAATCATGTACTACACTTTATTACAAACCCAACTAAATAAAACCTGTCTCAAGAACTCTCTTTATTACAAAACTTTATTCTATCTACAGTATCACTACGCAATCTTTTATTCAATCTACACAAAACTTTTATTCAACCCAACATTACTACTTATCCTGCTACACCTGATCTGGCAATTTAAAGCTCTCTTCGGGAATAGAAAGGAACACTCTTGGTATAAGAGGGTCCCGCTGCTTGACTCGCTTCTTGACTATGCGGGTTCTGATGGGTTTCATTCTCTACCTTAACTGTAAAACAATAAGAGTGACAATAAAAGAAATGAGCCAAAATTGCTCAACAAGCCTGCAATAATATATATATATATATATTATAAAGAGAGAGAAATAAATGAATCAATAAGCTGCTGGTTTGAACAACCATCTGTATCCGTATATGATAATAATTTGCCAATGATGGCGAGTGCCAAATGAACAAGACTGGAAACAAGAACCAACATATGCACTATAATTTGCTGATCAGTCAGAATATAGTGCGGATCTATACCCAACTGCATAGACCCAACCAACATAAGGAGTACTCAGGCAACTGCGGCCTATTAATTAATGGTCTGGGAAAAACCCAGCCTTTATAGTAACCATCCAGTCCAAGGCTGAGCATCCGGAACAATCGGTATGCTATTGATATATCCCAACACCAGGATATACCAGAATATATGTAGGGTAAAAGAATTGAAATATGAACAGGGAATTTGTTATTCCTAGAGGACTAACAATGAGATTTACAGAAGGGGGGGTTGAATGTAAATCTTAAAACTTTTTCAGGTTTTGAGAAGTTTATTAAAGCAGTGTGTTCTAGATGAACAAGTGTATGAATTGCTTTGAGCTAATGCAGACAGATATATATTCAAACACAAAATGTAAGGAACACAACAAACTTTAAAAACTTTTCTGGTGGATTTGTTGTTCCACCAGAGATGGTATATTAGAAAATCTGTGTTCAATAATGTTGATCACAGCTGCATCCTAGTACAAACTAGATGAATTTTCTCTCAAGATATTTCTTAACAGCTCTGGAAAATCTCTCTCTAATTACTAGCTTCTTCTTGGTTTATATATATTACCAAGTGTACAAGTGAAAAACAATATAAAATTACAATAGTAAAATAAGTTCTTCACTTGCTTCTTTTCCTGTTCACTCAAGTACTTTGTTGACTATTGCAACTTTGTACTAAAGAAGAACGGCTGCTTTTTCTGTTGATCCTGAAATTCGGCTACCACATCTCAGGTTTTCTCTGTCAACCCACGTGCCTCTGTTTGTAGGTACAACTACCACTTATCAACGGCTAATTAGCAGAACATCCGTTGAAGCTTTCATCCGTTGATGACTTCATCCGTTGAAGGATGTTATCCGTTGAAGCTTTCATCCGTTGATGCTCTCATCCGTTGAAGGATGTTATCCGTTGAAGCTTTAGAGACATCCGTTGAAGCTTAGCTTCTCATCCGTTGAAGGTCTTTAAGTCATCCGTTGATACCACTTCATTTATACAAAATTACAAGGCATGAAATATTTACAATTGGCCTTCCTATCTGCATATCATCTAGTAGTCAACATGACTCATAGTTTCTCTCAACTTCTAAGAATTACAATTTTAAATACAGAGACTGAAATATGCTACAATACTAGACTTATTTCTAAGTAAAGCTACACCATCAACGGATAGCCAAAGTGGTCTTATCCGTTGAGGCTACAGACACTAAATTTCTACTTAAGTGTTTTGTTAAACATATCATCAAACTAATGCACATATATTCCTAACAATCTCCCCCTATTTATGTCTATAAGAACTGTAGGCATAAATTCAGGGTTAACTTGATGATAACAAAACACTTAACAAATATTTGAATTG
This sequence comes from Apium graveolens, assembly GCF_009905375.1. NCBI lineage: Eukaryota > Viridiplantae > Streptophyta > Magnoliopsida > Apiales > Apiaceae > Apium > Apium graveolens. The sequence continues at coordinate 89,761,698 of NC_133657.1, forward strand.
AAACTAAATAGAAATATAAAAAGTGCTGCAAAAGTGTATGTACTAGGAGGTAATTGAAGATTTACAGTATTTCCAAGGGTGCTCCTCTAGCCTGAGCAAATCATCATTTTCTTCTTTGTTCCCTGGTTTTCTTTCCTAGCCCTTTGTCATTTTCCTCAATTTGGAGTTGGAGTTGTCTGAAGAATTCAGCTTCATCTTCATCACTGATATCCAACTTAGATTGCATTTCCTTGAGATTTTCATTGCTGGCAATCTTGAGTTGGTCTTCAAGTCTGAAAAATCTTCTGACTCCTTTGTCATCTCTAAATTCCATCAACCAATGAGGTGATTTGTGAATTTTAGTTCCCCTTTCTTGTATGAGTAAGGTTCTGGGCAAAACATTTGGTTCCCTCCAAGTCTTCCTTATGTTGGCAATCTTGTTGAGAATTTCAGTCTTGGCTGTTCTGGTAAAGCCAGAATCCTTTTTGATGGCTGAAAAGACTCTGATCAAGGTAGAGTAGCCTTCATTTAGAATCCTGTAGAGAGGCCATGTTCTTTCCCCAGCTCCCTTATATCTGAAAACCAATCTCTCTGGTAGCTGTCTGTAGGCAGCTATTCCCCTTACTTCCTCCAGCTCCTCCAGATAGAGATTAATGTCTGAAGCTTCTTTTATGTCACAGATGTGAACATAATCATCTTTAGAAATGGGTGGCTTAGGGTTAGGTTTTTGTTTTTGAGTGAATTTCTTAGAGGTTAGGGGAGGTGTAGATTTAGATTTTCTTTTCTGTTTCTTTGGTAGTGGTATATTGGTTACAAAGGTAGGCAATGTGATGTTGTCCCAATCAATAGGTTCCTCTTTTGGAATGATTGGTTCACCATGGATATTTATAGAGGGATCAGCAACAAAAGGTTCAGGTATGGAAGGTAGTGGTTTAGATATAGATTTGGTATCTTCAGGGTTATCTTCACTCCTTCTGTGTGCCTTGGCCTTTCTTCTGTTTCCCTTCTGCCATTCCTCTCTTTCCTCCATATTTTCACCAAATATGCTCCCAAGAACCTCATCTAAGTTAGCAATCTTTTCTTCACCCCTGACTTCAATTCCTTTCATTTCTTCAACTTGGCTTGACTTTAGCTGTTTTTCAAGCTTTGCTTGTGCTCTTTTGTCAGCCTTGAGTTTTACAGCTTCTTTCTTCAACCTTCTGGTTTCTTCCCTTTTAGCCTTTAGAAATTTGGGATGTCCTTGCATCACACAGATACTCTTTCCCTCTCTATAGATAAAGGCCATGTTCATTCTCTCACCCTTGTCCTTGGTCTCCTTCTTCTTTATGATGCTTGCACTTAGAACTTTGTCTCCATCAGGTTTTGGAAGAGGAAAGTCTACTTCCTTTATCTGAGCAAAGTCTAGGGGATTCTTTGTGGAGTCCATACTGGATCTAGTGTTGGGCTTTAGAACCATAGGTTTTAAATTCTTGAAAGAAGTCTCTCCAACCTTATTTCTCCCTACTGGCTTGAGCTCCATGTTGATTGGTTCAATCTTTGTGCTAAATTTCACAGATGTTGATTTATTTTGTGTAGAACCAAACGCCAATTGCAACCTTTCATCAATTCTCCTCCATTGTTCTTTCATTTGTATTTCAGCTGCTGCTAGCTGAATCAAATCAATTCCATCAGGTTTTCCCTTGATTTGAATGATTGGAGAGGTAGTGATGGCAGGAACTAGCACTTTAGATATCTGAATCTTTGTAGAGGGCTCTCCTTCCCCTTCCCTTTTATTCTCCCCCTTTTTGTTATCATCAAGGAGAGGGGTCAAGCCTTGTGCTTTTTCCAGCTGCATTAGGAGATTGGTTTGAGATTGTTGGTTGAGAAGAAGGGTGGCCACAGAGTCTTCAATTCCTTGAACTCTGTCTTCCAACTTGGCCAGCCTTTGTTCAGTAACTGATTCCTTTTTCAATCTCGAAACCAAGTCCTGCAAAGTACCATAGGGCATGACTGAATCCAATTTTTCTGAAGTGAAGGATTTCAAGTCAGCAATATCTTTCCTGAGATCATCTAGACTCATATTTTGCTTTACTTTCTGCAACTTCATGAGATGCAGTGAGTCCAGGTGAGCTTGGAGGATAGCCTTGATATTTGCATTTGAAGTGTTCTGAATGGCCTGTTGAATAGTGATGATTTGTTTGACCAAGTGGACATTGAATTCACCTGTTCTATGCTCCTTAGTCAGGGCCCATTCAGGTAGATTAGGAATGGAACTAGGGTCTTCATCTCCCCCTATGTTCATGCTTCCATCAGAAGAAATAGAGTCATCATCATCAGAATTTACTCCAAATTCCTCAGATGGCTCACCAGCTGTAGAAGGCATCCTGTTAATAGCAGCTTTATCCCTTTGAAGAGATTCTGTTGAGTGCACTAGATGTAGTGTCCTTTCTGCCTCCTCATTGCCCTGAGCAGCCAACATTTGATAGGCTGTCACAGGATGAGTAAAAGTGTCAGCATCCAAGGAAATGTTATCAATTACAGCTTTGTAATGTTGCTGAAATTGTCTTTCCTTTTCAGCATCATCCGCAATCATTGACTCATGAGCAATGGCTGGTTCCACCATTGTATCAACTGTACCTGCTTTTCTCTCTTTTTCTCTATGTTCTTGCATCAGGGGCTCCCCCTGGCTCACACATCTCACTCCCTCACCTTCACCTTCTAAGGTGGTACTCCACTCACTGACTTTTGCCATGCTGGAAGAAATAGCATGCATTTTTGTGGTCTCAATCTCTCCTTTTGCCTGGGAGCAACCCAGCCTCTCACTCAAATTTTCACTCCCTGCCCTCAATCCTAAAAGTGATTGCACAGTATTCATGTCTTCTACACTTGGAATCATTTCAGTTATTTGTGTAGAGACTATCAACGGATGTGGAATATCCGTTGAAGTTGAAACTGTTGTTATCAACGGATAACTGCTGTTAAGCTTATCCGTTGAAGAGCAACCACTTGTCAACGGATGAGTGATATCCGTTGAAGAAGGAAAAGAAGATGAAATTGAAAGTGATATAACTGTTGAATCTGTATAGATTGATTTGATATGTGTTGATACAGATCCTTCAATTATATCTGAAAGAATTTGCGGGTGATCCAACAAATCATCTAAAAGATGATGATCACCTGTATTTGAGTGGGGCTCCTCCCTGAGTTGTAAAGAGGGAGAATCAGGAATTGATGGGAATAACATATCCATATCCAGAGATGGTGAAGAAGTATTTGGTGATTGATGTGTAGTTATTGTGAGAGAATGGGGCTGTGACTCCACATTTATTGGAGTCACATCAAACTGAGTTTGAGAAGGCACAGAGACAGATGGATGTATCTGTGCAGTGTGTGCACCCTGTGTAGAAGATTGGGTTCTAGCCTTCTTCCTTCTAATAAAAGCTTTTGTAGGTGAGTGTTTGGCTTTAGTGTCCCTCCCTCTTTTGTTTTGTGTTCCTGGTTGGGAACTCTTTTCAATAGTAACATCCTTTTGGGAGGATGCTACTAGGGATGTGCTAGAAACCTTTTCAACCACCACAGCTTTTTGAGAAACTGGGGCTTGGCTAGCTTGGGAAGCACTCAACTCTCCTTCCTTATCCTGGGGGTTTCTTTGATGTTCACCCCTCCCCTCACCACTCACACCCTGATCACTTCCCTCAGGGTTAATGGTTGTTGTTACAACTGTTGTCTTTTGAGAAACAACAGAGGTGGTTTTCTTTGTCTTGGATTTTGAAAGTTTAGATTTGGTGACCTTGGTAGAAATCTGTTGGGGCATTGACACAGATTTCATGGCCACACTAGAAGATAAAGAAATAGAGGGGTTGGAAGAAGTAGGAGTTGTAGAAGCAATTACCTCACCTACCTGGGGTGCATTCATGATTGGTAAATATACCAATTGCACACTGCTGTTGAGATCCATTCTCAATAAGTCTGCAAGAACTCTTTTCTCTTGTGCCCAGCACTTGAGTTTATTATTCTCATTGATAATGACTAAACCTTCAGCAACATGGTTAGCCAATAACATAAAGAATCTAGCATAATAGATGTTATTAGGTCTATTAGCTTTGTTACCTAATCTAGTACCTAATTCTAGCATCACATAGTTGCTAAAGTTAAAGTGCCTATCAGAAACAAGCATATAGAACATATTAACAAGAGATGAAGTTATGGCATCAAAATTACTAATTTTCCCAGAGAAAACCTTTATGAAGGCATCCCCAAGAAAACTCCATTCTTTCCTAAGGCCTTTTCGTCTAATACCCCCTAAATTAGCAGAGTTAAGAGAGTAACCTATGGAATCTAACATGCTGGATACATCACTATCAGTGTGTGGTGTCATGGCATTGTTCTCAGGTAATTTAAAACATGCTTGTAAGTCATCACAGTTAATACAGTGATTTTTACCTTTGAGAGTGAAGGAGATAGTCATATCCATGGAGTTGAACTCAGCAGTTGTCCAAATCTCCTCAACTACTTCACAGAAAATCGTTGGGGCTTCCAGCATTGCATAGCTAAGTTTACAGTTTTTGATGAAGTCCATCATTTTGTGATAATCTGAGTGGGCTTCATTCTTTTCTACCAGAGCTATGAAATTGTTCTTCTCGTAGATGAACCCAGATTGAGACATAATCTTCACGACTGGTGCCATTGTTGTGAGTAGAAATTGCAGAGAATAACTTGAAGGTTTTGCAGAGAGAAAATGGTAAATGCTTGAAATTCTAAGAAAGTGTAAAGTAATAATGAACAATCAGAAGGGCTTATATGCTTTCAAAGAAAAAGAAATAAATAAAGGATTAATCAATAAATAGGTGTTAGTGAATTTCAGCCGTTTAAGAATAAACTGTAAGTATTCTAATAACTACCTTTAAAACCAATACATACAGATGTATGTATGGTATCAACGGTTAAGAAAATAGAATCAACGGCTGTGAAACACCTCAAACGTCTGATGTGACATTTCAACGGATAATGTAAATTGTCATCCGTTGAAAGGTACTTCAGCTTTATCCGTTGACGGATAAAAGTTCCAGAGATATACTTGTCTTTCAACGGATAATGAATATCCGTTGATAGAGCAATTTTGACTTTCAACGGATAGGGAACATCCGTTGATGGAATAAACTTTGTTAAAAGTCAAATTTGTTCTAGCAACTAATATATTTCAGGCTTCACATCAAATTGCAAAGAAGACATGAATTTTAAGAGTAATTAAGCATACCTAGCTCACTTACCAATCTTGTGAATGTTGATTCATCAAGTGGCTTGGTAAATATGTCAGCAATTTGTTGTTCACTTGGAACAAAATGTAGTTCCACTGTACCATTCATGACATGCTCCCTGATGAAGTGGTACTTAATATCAATGTGCTTGGTCCTTGAGTGCTGCACAGGATTCTCTGTTATGGCTATGGCACTTGTGTTGTCACAAAAGATAGGTATTCTATCAACATGAAGTCCATAATCAAGGAGTTGATTCCTCATCCATAACATTTGAGAACAGCAACTTCCAGCAGCAATGTATTCAGCCTCAGCTGTAGAAGTAGAGACTGAATTTTGCTTTTTGCTAAACCATGATACAAGCTTGTTTCCCAGGAATTGGCAGGAGCCTGTTGTACTTTTCCTGTCTATTTTGCAACCTGCATAGTCTGCATCTGAATAACCAATTAGATCAAAGCCAGATTCTCTAGGATACCAAATTCCTAAATTTGGTGTACCCTTGAGATATCTGAAAATTCTCTTGATAGCAATTAAGTGAGACTCCCTAGGATCAGCTTGAAATCTAGCACACAGACATGTAGCAAACATTATATCTGGTCTGCTAGCAGTTAAATATAAAAGTGAACCAACCATGCCTCTATAACTTGTAATGTCCACAGACCTTTCAGTCTTATTTAATTCAAGTTTGGTGGCAGTGGCCATGGGAGTTTTTGCAGATGAACATTCCATTAAGTCAAACTTCTTTAAAAGATCATGAATATATTTAGTTTGACTAATGAAAATTCCATTACTAACTTGTTTAATTTGTAAACCAAGAAAATAGGTTAGTTCTCCCATTAGGCTCATTTCATAATTACTTTGCATTAGCTTAGCAAACTTTTTACAAAGTTTATTATCTTTAGAACCAAATATTATGTCATCTACATAAATTTGAACAAGTATACTAGAGCCATTAACATTTCTAAAGAAGAGAGTTTTATCAACAGTACCTCTAGTGAAGTGATTCTCCAAAAGAAATTTTGATAATGTTTCATACCAGGCTCTAGGTGCTTGCTTCAGTCCATAGAGTGCTTTCAACAGATAATACACATAGTCTGGAAAATTTGGATCTTCAAATCCTGGAGGTTGACTTACATAGACTTCTTCCTCTAATTTCCCATTTAGAAATGCACTCTTGACATCCATTTGATAGACTTTGAAATTGGCATGGGCTGCATAGGCTAGAAAGATTCTGATAGCTTCAAGTCTTGCAACAGGAGCATATGTCTCATCAAAATCTATTCCCTCTTGCTGAGAATAGCCTTTAGCAACCAATCTGGCTTTATTCCTTATGATAATGCCATTTTCATCCATCTTATTTCTGAATACCCATTTTGTATCAATATGACTCTTGTTCTTTGGTTTGGGTACCAGCTTCCAAACTTGGTTTCTCTCAAATTGGTTTAGCTCTTCCTGCATAGCTAATATCCAATCTGGATCCAATAAGGCTTCTTCCACTTTCTTAGGTTCCTCCTGAGATAGAAAACTACTATACAGACATTCATCTTGAGTAGCTCTTCTTGTTTGCACTTTAGATGATGCATCACCAATGATCAGTTCAAAGGGATGATTCTTGGTCCATTTCCTTTGAGGTGGAAGATGAGCTCTAGATGAGGTGATCTCAGTATTGTCATGATGTGAGATAGAGTTTTGATTAGTTGAAACTCCCCCTGAGTTGTTGGTCCTTTGCAGGGAACTTGGAGTTCCATCAATTAATGATGTAAATTGATTATCAGTTGATGAGCTATGATCAACGGATGCTTCATTAAGTACTTCAACGGATGATGCACAATGTCTTTCAACGGATGCTGAATTTTGTGCATTATCCAGGAGCAAATTTTGTATTCCTTTTGAAGTGTCGTCTCCATCAATCTCTTCTTCACTATCATCACAATATATTTCAATATTGTCAAATTTGAGTCTCTCATAATGTTCCTCATCTGTTAGTCCATCAATCTTTTTATCATCAAACACAACATGCACAGATTCCATAACAATGTTGGCTCTTAGATTGTAGACCCTATAAGATTTTCCAGCTGAATAACCAACAAATATTCCTTCATCAGCCTTTGCATCAAACTTCCCTTTATGGTCAGATTGATTCCTCAGTATAAAACATTTACATCCAAAGACATGAAGAAAGTTTAGAGTTGGTTTTCTTTTCTTGAACAACTGATAAAGAGTCATGCCTTTAGCTTGATTGATCAAAGAAATATTTTGAGTGAAACAGGCACAATTAACAGCTTCAGCCCAAAAATATGTTGGTAACTTTGATTCTTCAAGCATTGTTCTGGCAGCCTCAATTAAAGATTTGTTCTTTCTTTCAACTACCCCATTTTGCTGAGGTGTTCTTGGAGCTGAGAACTCATGCATGATTCCATTTTCTTCACAGAACAGCCTTAATGTCAAATTCTTGAACTCAGTTCCATTGTCACTCCTGATGTTTCTTACCTTCAAGTCAGGATGATTATTGACTTGCCTGATGTGATTGATAATGATTTCACTTGCTTCATCCTTTGATCCAAGAAAACAGACCCATGAGAACTTTGAGAAATCATCTACAATCACTAAGCAATATCTTTTTCTTGCTATTGACAATACATTGACTGGTCCAAACAAATCCATATGTAGCAGCTGTAATGGTTCATCAATTGTTGTTTCAAGCTTCTTCTGAAATGATGCTTTCCTTTGTTTGCCTTTCTGACAAGCATCACACAGACCATCCCTTGAGAATTCAACAAGAGGAATTCCTCTTACTAAGTCCTTTTTGACTAGATCATTCATTGTCTTGAAATTCAAATGGGATAGCTTCTTGTGCCATAGCCAACTCTCAACTGAACTTGCTTTGCTGAAGAGACAAGTAATAGATTCTGCATCTGTAGAGTTGAAGTCAGCTAAGTACACATTTCCTTTTCTAACTCCAGTTAGAACCACTTTGTTGTCTTTCTTACTAGTGACAACACAGGCTTCAGAATTGAAGGAAACTGTATTCCCTCTATCACATAGTTGACTGATACTCAGTAAGTTGTGCTTGAGACCATCAACTAATGCAACTTCTTCAATGATGACATTCCTTGTTGAAATCAAGCCATATCCCATAGTAAACCCTTTGCTGTCATCTCCAAAGGTTATGCTGGGGCCAGCTCTCTCTTTAAACTCTGTGAGCAGGGAGAAATCTCCAGTCATGTGTCTTGAACAGCCACTGTCCAAGTACCATAGATTTCTTCTATTTTCCTGCACACCACAAAATCAATCAATTTGATTTTGGTACCCAAGTTTCCTTGGGTCCATTCTTGTTAGCCTTTCTCCTAGACTTCATTCCTCCTGCATCTTTAGACTTAGGTGAGTTTGAGTCAACCTTGGTCTTAGATGTGGTTGGTTGAGGTGTAGGGTTAGTCACAACATTATCCAGCACATTTATAGAATTATTAGGCATGGATTGTGCATACATGTTATTCCACATTGGCATATTGTATGGCAATTGAGGCATACTGAATGCAGCAAGATAAGGATTGTTAAAATATGGCATGTTTGCAAAATGTGCATAAGGATTTTGTTGAGACATAACAGGCATAGCATGTAGAGGTGATACAGACATGTTAGGCATGGAAGAGGGTACAGTTATGGGAGATTTCTTAATAGATTTACAATTAGCAGATAGATGATTAACACTACTACAATGCACACAGCTTTTTCTAGGAGCATACTTATCAGGTGTGTAATTGTTATGTTTGTTAACTCCTACCTTCCCATTTCTGTTGGATTTCCTTTTGGATTCCTTTTTATCCTCAACCATCTTGAGCCTATTGTTTAACTGTTCTAAGGTCATGTGCCCTACATTCACCTTTCTGACATCTTTGGATGTGCTTGCTTCTTCTTTGACAAAGTTCTTTGAAGTTGAACCAAACTTTTTGTTGAGTTTCTTTAGATTTTCTCTTTTAGAAACATCTGCCTGTTTTAATTGAGGAACCTTCAACGGATGTTCCTTTTCTTCCTTCAACGGATAACTTTCATCATCCGTTGATTCCACATCCGTTGACAGTCCATCAATTAATTCCAGTTTCTTTTTATTTTTATCCCAGGCAGTTTCACAGAATGATTCAATTCCTTGGACTTTGGCAATTTGAGCACTTACATCCCTAGATGTTTTCCAGGCTTTAATCACCTCTTGCTCTTTCTCTAATTGATTGGAAAGTATTTCTACTTTCTTAACAGATTCAGCTAGTTCATTCTCAACAGATATACAATGCAATTTGGTTTTCTCTAGGTCAATCAACTTATTTTCTAACACAGTATTTCTATTGCTTAAAAACAGATTGTTCTCTTTGATCCTACTATTTTCTTTAGCAAGAGATTTAAGAGACACACGCAAATGATACAATTCAGTAGACATGTCATTGAAAGCATCATTGCACTCTTCTTTAGTAAGCTGTGTTAAATCAGTAGTGATTACCTGATTGCTTGATGAACTAACTTCGTTTTCTTCAGAATCAGCCATGAGAGCAAGGTTGACATAATCCACATCTTCATCCTCTTCATCTCCATCAGCTGCCCAGTCCTTTTCTTGAGTAATGAAAGCCCTTTCCTTCTGTTTGAGCAGATCAAAGTATTTCTTTTTGTAATCTACTTGTTCAAATTTCTTCTTTTCAGAGGTTGGCTTTCTGCACTCACTTGCAAAGTGTCCACTTATACCACAATTAAAACACTTGAACTTGGATTTGTCCACCATGTTCTTATAGGGTTTAGTGGCTCTAGTGTTTTTCCTGAACTTCATCTTTGCAAATCTCCTGGACAGAAATGCAAGATGCTCATCAATACCATCAGAGTCATCTTGATTGGAGTTGTCTTCATTTTCAGCAACTTGCTCTTTACCCTTGTCTGATTCTGGATTTCTTACACCATCTTTGGAGCTTGATGTAGATCTCACAGTTTCTTTTCTGCATGCTTTCTCATTTTCAGCTACCAATGCAACTGAACCTCCTTTCTTTCTCCCCCTCTCCAATACCTCATCCTGTTCCAACTCTAGTTCATAAGTCTTCAAGATTCCATATAATCTTTCAAGAGTAAAGTCCTTATAATCCTGAGAGTTTCTTAAGGAAATAGTCATGGGTTTCCATTCCTTTGGTAAGGATCTCAAAAATTTAAGATTTGAATCCTTCACCTGGTACACTCTACCATACAGCTTCAGTCCATTCAACAGCTTTTGGAATCTATTGAATGTGTCATTTAAAGATTCATTCTCTTCAAAATGAAAGTACTCATACTGTTGAATGAGAAGCTGCATTTTGTTCTCTTTTACTTGTTCTGTACCTTCACACAGCAGCTGAACTGTGTCCCAAACCTCTTTGGCAGTTGAACAATTTATCACATTATCAAACATATCCTTATCAAGACCATTAAACAAAATGTTCATAGCCTTCTTATCCTTGTGGACTTCTTCTGTGTCTTCCATTGTCCATTCTGCTCTAGGTTTTGGAATGGATTGACCAACAGCAATTGTGGCCGTAGCAACTGTGGCTACTTTGTGGGGAATGTGAGGACCATTCTCAATGCAGTTTACATAACCTTCATCTTGGGAGAGTAGATGAAGGTGCATTTTCACCTTCCAGTGGTGATAACTGTCTTTGTCAAGAACTGGGATCTTTACTCCAATATCCTTCTTACTCATCTTTGTTAGATTCCAAGATCTTTAAACTCTTTGTGTGTCAAGAGCTTGCTCTGATACCAATTGTTATTCCTAGAGGACTAACAATGAGATTTACAGAAGGGGGGGTTGAATGTAAATCTCAAAACTTTTTCAGGTTTTGAGAAGTTTATTAAAGCAGTGTGTTCTAGATGAACAAGTGTATGAATTGCTTTGAGCTAATGCAGACAGATATATATTCAAACACAAAATGTAAGGAACACAACAAACTTTAAAAACTTTTCTGGTGGATTTGTTGTTCCACCAGAGATGGTATATTAGAAAATCTGTGTTCAACAATGTTGATCACAGCTGCATCCTAGTACAAACTAGATGAATTTTCTCTCAAGATATTTCTTAACAGCTCTGGAAAATCTCTCTCTAATTACTAGCTTCTTCTTGGTTTATATATATTACCAAGTGTACAAGTGAAAAACAATATAAAATTACAATAGTAAAATAAGTTCTTCACTTGCTTCTTTTCCTGTTCACTCAAGTACTTTGTTGACTATTGCAACTTTGTACTAAAGAAGAACGACTGCTTTTTCTGTTGATCCTGAAATTCGGCTACCACATCTCAGGTTTTCTCTGTCAACCCACGTGCCTCTGTTTGTAGGTACAACTACCACTTATCAACGGCTAATTAGCAGAACATCCGTTGAAGCTTTCATCCGTTGATGACTTCATCCGTTGAAGGATGTTATCCGTTGAAGCTTTCATCCGTTGATGCTCTCATCCGTTGAAGGATGTTATCCGTTGAAGCTTTAGAGACATCCGTTGAAGCTTAGCTTCTCATCCGTTGAAGGTCTTTAAGTCATCCGTTGATACCACTTCATTTATACAAAATTACAAGGCATGAAATATTTACAATTGGCCTTCCTATCTGCATATCATCTAGTAGTCAACATGACTCATAGTTTCTCTCAACTTCTAAGAATTACAATTTTAAATACAGAGACTGAAATATGCTACAATACTAGACTTATTTCTAAGTAAAGCTACACCATCAACGGATAGCCAAAGTGGTCTTATCCGTTGAGGCTACAGACACTAAATTTCTACTTAAGTGTTTTGTTAAACATATCATCAAACTAATGCACATATATTCCTAACAGAATTCAATAAATTGGGTAAATCAAGAATTGAAATGAAACTGGAACAAGTAATAATAAATGGACAACAGTGCATATGAATAATGATTATCAAAGAGAATTGATATGATAGAAAAGAAATATAATTCACTATTCTGAATTTAGAATAGGGGAAAAACTTGCCTTGCACGTACTTAACCTGGTTTAACTCACTGCCTTCTGATCTTAGCTTGCTTTGTCTTGCTAACACTGAACAAATCATGGAAAGATAGGTGTTTAGATAATTTACTATATACGTGTATCTTGAATTGATATCACGCAACCTTATCAGTCTACCCATGCGTTTCTATCTGACTCGCATATATATATATACATACATTTATACAGCACATCTATTCACATAATCACATAAAGCACGTAGCATGTAAAGCACATAATTAATTTCTAGATTTATAATTATTTTTAGAATCAATTCTGGGCTTATACCTGCATTACTAGTCGTATCTGATTTTATTATAATTTTTCGGGATTTATTCAGCTCAATTATACCCCTACTAGGACCTACGAACTACCAATTATCACCAAATCACTTTCTTTCAGAAGAAATTATAACTTACAACTATTTTTTATTGGATTCGTCTCATTTTTCTGAGTCTAGGGGTCTTCGTTTCACTTAAATCGGACTAACGGTTGAATTGTTATGAATTAAGTACGGATGATTTAATTTATTATTCAATATAAATAATTATTACAACCTTTTAAATCCCAAAATAATTTTTAAATAATTATTTAAGGAAAATCAAAGTCAAAAATAATTTTTTTATAATTTTTGGAGTTAAAACGAAGAAGTTACGATTTATTGAAAATTATGTGATTAATTATCGAAATAATTAATCACTTTTTTAAATATTTAATAAATAAATAACTAATAAATAATTAATAATTGCTTATTTAATAATTTAAAATAATAAATCCCTAATTATTAGGATTAATCACAATTTATTATAATATTTATAACTTATCGATATTTATTCGAGTAGATCGATTATTTACAAATAATCAACCAACTTATTTAACCGATACGCTATTTATCGAATAACTACGAATTACTCGAATTATAAATCACTTAACGATTAATCATTCGTATAACTACGAGCTACTCGCAATTCTCGAATAACTATCGATCTATTAGATTATTATTGAAACTCGTACGATTCGTTAATTAATTAATTACTGATATTTAATTATACGATACAAGTAGTTATTACGGTATCCCTTGAATAAATTATCGCTCGAATAATATTTCTAACTTAACGAATCACGACTCGAATAGGTACGAGTTACTCGGAAGATTTAACTAATTAACGAATTATTATTCGTATTATTTAATCCTTATTTATTAATCAATTACCTAATTATTAATTAATTACCCAATTATTAATTAATTAGATAACTAATAAATAATTAGATAAATAATTAAATAATTAACTAAATAATTAAATTCTAAATTCTAAATTAATAAAATAATTTAGAAATTAATTATACTATTTTTTTCAGAATTTAAAACTGATTTTTTTTTTAATTATTTATTAGAATTATTAAAACTGATTTTCTGATTTTAGAAAATAGAATAAATATTAAAATATCATAAACACAAAACAGGTTTCAGGGTTAGGGTTTTCAGGATCAAACCCGGGTCGTTTCCCGGGTCGACCTCGGGTTGACGAAGAACAGTCGTCGGTCGCCCAGAATCCGGCGAATACTCCGACACCGGCGGCTGGTTCCGGCGATTCGATGGCGAGTCCTTTCCAAGGCCATCTCGATCGATTTCAACGGGGATCAGCTCGTAATACTCATGGGAATTCATCTGCACCATCCACAGCTCCTGCTCAGTCCTCCCTTGATTCCACCGGCCAAAAACCGAAGCTTTCCGGCGACGTCACCGGAAAACGACACCTCCTCCAAAACTTGATCAACCTCGACGATTAATACGTAAAATCGAAGCTCCTGAGTTCTACAGTCAATCTCAATACTCAACAACCATCAAAACATCTTCAAAATCACAGAAAATCGAATTCAAAATTGCTAAAACTCAAGAACTCGGGAACTACTTTCCCGGGGTTATACGAACTAATTTATTACACCAAATCATTCCTAAGGTTATGAATAAGCTATATAGATCATCAAAATCATCAAACGATTCCAGAATCCTAAACCCCTAATTCTAGCATAAACCCTAGAAAAACGAATTGAAAATCATAAGACTGAAACATGAAATTGATTATACGCATAGAAAGTAGAGATCAAGAGCTTTGTTTTGGTTACTCACATGATCGATTTGGATAACAGAATCACTATGAAATCTGCAGTTGAATTCTCTGAATGTTCTTCACCCCCAAAATAAATTTCTTAATATTCTGATTTTTAATTATAATTAACTTAATAATTAACAATAAATCAGGTATTTATATTTATGAAAATAATACCCCTAAATAAAATTAAGGGGCTAATTACACTCCTAATAAAAATATTTGGCCCCAATTTTTATAATTTTTGGGTATTAATATTAAATTTTTAAATATCCAATAAATATAAAATAAATACTAAAAATTCCCAAAAATTGTGAAAAATACAAAAATACAAAGAAAAATGATATATGATAATTTCATGATCATATAAAAATAAAAATGTGATTTTTGTGGGGTTTTTGGTACCCGAAGGGGTCCGGAAAAAGTCATTTTTCGCGAAAAAGGTCAATTGGTAAAACGTCTAGGGGTTCAGAATAGCGATACGGTATAGGGCATTTTTGGAAAAAATAGGGCCAATGATTTTGTTTGAAATACGGGCTTTTAAAACATAGTTTTGAGCTGTACAGGTTTTGATATAATATATATAACTGACGATAGAACACTCAATAAATATCCAAAACACGTTTGGATCAGAACAAACAACACGTAACATATAGCAGTTAGGGTTTAATGACTTAACACATTTAATCACATAATAATACACATAATTTATCATTAGTATAATATAATACAAGCGTAATTCCTCGGTCGTTACATTAACAAAGCACTTTATAACCTTAAGCAAGCTCCTAGAGCATGGTATGAGACTCTAGCTCAATTTCTTCTGGAAAGTGGATTTCACAGAGGCACAATTGACAAGACTTTATTTTACCTCAACCATGGAAATGACTTACTTTTGGTACAGATATATGTTGATGATATCATCTTTGGCTCTACAAATACAAAACTTTATGTAAGATTTTCCAAGTTAATGCAGTCAAGATATCAAATAAGTATGATGGGATAGTTGAGTTATTTTCTAGGACTTCAAGTCAAACAAACTGAAGAAGGTACTTTTATCAGTCAATCCAAGTACACCAGAAATCTACTCAAGAAATTTGGAATGCAAGACAGTTCTACTGCATCAATTCCCATGGCTACTGCCACCAAGTTAGATAAAGATACTGGAGCATCAGTAGATATTACTCCAGTATCTTTATCTAACTACAGAGGTATGATTGGCTCTTTACTCTATTTAACTGCAAGTAGACCAGATATCATGTATGTTACTTGTCTTTGTGCAAGATTTCAGGCTGATCCAAGAGAACCTCATCTAATATCTGTGAAAAGAATTTTCAAGTACCTCAAGGGTACAGCTGATCTAGGATTGTGGTATCCTAGGGAATCAGATTTTAAGCTAATAGGTTATTGATGCAGATTTTGCAGGATGCATAATAGACAAGAAAAGCACTAGTGGAAGCTGCCAATTTCTTGGAGGCAGATTGGTTTCTTGGTTTAGCAAGAACTAGAAATCAATTTCCACATCAACTGCATAAGCAGAATATATTACTGCAGGAAGCTGTTGTTGTAACACCCCCAAATCCGGGATCGGGGATTCGGGTTGTCACGAGTTCCATTTTCCTTATCAATACTAAATCTTAACAGTCAACCAACTACTGCGTACTGTGACCCCATAATATACACACATACACCACAAGTTATAGTCTCAGAGATGAATACCAAAAATAACACAAGTCATTTTATTCCACATTATAAGCCATTATACCTCAAGAGGGTTTCTGAATAAATTTACATTTCTTTGCCATTATTACAATTCATATAGATACATAAGTCCGGTACATCAGAAGTTGAAAGCCTAGCCTATTGATACTTCCTACCTCAACTACAGCAACATCAACACCTACAAGAAACTGCAGAACGTTTCCTATCCGCTCGCAAATTGGGAGCTTGGTCATGTTCATCTTGTCTATCTGTGGTTGTGTGATGAAAGAAGAAAGCAAGGGTGAGCAACAAGCCCACCGAAATAATATGTATAATAATTAACAATATATGAGCATTCTCATAGTACTCATGAAAGTCTTGATCAAGAAGAAATGAACCAAGTTTGTTATTTTAATGCGACGAAGTCGTAAAATATTTAGTATATATATACTTCTCAAATCTTTGAAATCCTCTGACATGTATAATATACACAGAGTTCCAGTTTATAACTGTATAAAATATCGTTGCAAGGTGATATCATATATCTAACCTTGTCTCAATGTTTTTCTGAAAATATTTGTCATGCATAAGATAATCAATAACCAGATATAAGTTGAAAAGATGAAGTAACAAGATACCCCAATATACTTATATCTTTCCCAAATACTACTTGAACTACCACCGTTCAAGTTATAATCAGTTTCAAAAGTTCATCATATAGATGAGACTACAAGATAAGACTTGAATAGATTCAATCCTTGAAATATTAATAATTGCTTAACCCTGTCAATGCTTCTGCAACCACCCATTCGTAGCTTTTCGACCAAAATGCTCCGGGTAGTGTTGCAGAATTATCCAACTGGATGATGAACTCATTACGGGAGTTTGCCGCGCCAGGAAGACCACTTACGATGATCAGTCGCAGTAGTGCAACCCTACCATTTTCTACATGTAGAGGAGAACCTGTCAGATTTACTTGTCAACCGAACACTGGACTCTTAAGGAATGGACCGTCTTAGCGGAACTTCCAGGACATTTGGGCCAATATAATAAGGCTGGGCCGGCGCCACTCGACCACTTATGCCACTCCTAGTTCAGATGAAATCCATGACTCTGAAACTTAAAGCTCGTCCCCCCTTTCCCCAAGTAGAAACTTGTTGATACGGCTCCACCAAGAAGTCGTATCTAGTTGGAAAGGAAAACTCACCGATATTTCCCAGGCGATGCCTGTTAATGGATTAACTTGTTCCAAGAATTTTACTTCCCGAGTGTTGGGTAACTAATCAAAAACTTTTTTTATCAAAATAGCAACCTTTTTGCGAATATAAAATACACCACAGAGCCGGATATAAAAATAATTGAAGTAGAAGTTTTAAAACTTATACTTGAAATGAATATTAAATAACCAAAGATATACTTATACGAAAGTACTATCTTTATTTGAATAATCAAAAGTGAGTTTGATTATCGACACATTATTCATTAATAAAATAAAGAATATTAATTAGTAAATAATCGGAGTCATAAGTCCTCGAATGAATATTCAAATAATAATATTCATTAAATAAAATAAAGTTATCGAATAAACCTTATTCGATTAATACTTTTGAAAACTATTTATATATATATATAAATATATATATTATACTCGGGAACATCGACTCCCGGTTTTAGAAAATGTTCACCTTTGGGTCCCCTATACTAAGGGTATACGCAACTACTGCTTATCTCTAGCATAGGTATTATGCAACTTATAAGCAATTGAATCAACAATATATATCAAGATTACAAAATAGACATGCATATATAAAATATCACATGTTCCAATATATCACAAGATTTGCTAATTAACCACCATGCATCTATCACAGGATAATGCATATAAATATGTATACATCACAACAACAGTATAACGGGTAGAAAACTTGTCTGAGTGTTCCGGGGTAGACTTAAGCTTAGAGTGGGTCCGATAACCTATGAACAACAACATAAGTCGGAATTAAACCCCGGTCGCTTAAGAAACTAGACTTTAACCAATTGAACCTTAACGTTCGCTTATGGTCACTCCTACGCTTAACGAATCACATAAGTCGTTCGAGTACCCTCGGCTCCACCATTTTTAATAAATTAACCATTAAGAATTTTAAGGCGATTCTTTCGCGAGTACTCTACCAACTGCCTAATCCACTTTAAATAATTGTTTCATACTCCAATTAGTCATTTAAGGGCCTTAACCAAGGTCTCAAATTAAAGTGAGGGGTAAAGGTTCGTTCGTGAAACGCCGTTACTTAAAACGGTCGTTTCTCCTAAACCGTAAATCGGATCTATGCGAACCACATACCAAAACGAAGCTTATGACATGATCTAGATAAAAATGGTAAATTTAAAGATTGGTCAGTGAGTTATCTTATCCGAGATTCATGTACAACAGTCTAAGGAAAATGGGCATTACGACGGCTATATTTACGAGTTTTCCAAGTTTCTCACTACACCAAAACCTCACCAAACAACCCACAATTACTAACACATCAAAACCTCAACTACATAATATTATACCAGTCCTTATTCTCCAGATTCTTCATCTCAACCAACCACAATCAAGTTCTATTAATTATAACAAGATTCATTCACCAAATCACTCCAATTTCAAATCAAACTACTAATAATCAAAGATCATGCTTCTCATTTTGAAAACCAACCATCAAACTTACTAATAGTAAAAGTAAAGGCTATGGTTTAAAGTTTATACCTTCCTTGGTAGGTGTTAAGTTGCTAGGAAGCCTTAGGGAGCCTCCTACAAGCTTGATTTTTCCAAAGAAATCAAGAACACAAAGTTAGGCTTTGAAATTTCTAAAAGTATGATTTAAAGAACTGTAAAAATGAGGGTCTTACCATGCTTATTTGGACGATACTTTTGAACAAGAGTTGTAAGCCATCTCAATACCTTTCCAACGAGCTATAGAACACAACATTTGAGTGAGTATTGAAGGAGATATGACAATTTCAAGTTACTAGGTTTGTTTTGGCCGAGAGCTTCTCTTCATGGGAGCAAAGTCAAATTTTTAATTTTTGTGTTATGATATTTTGCTTGGTTGATTTCCTTTTTGGCTTGGCAAATTTTGATCTTTTACTATGGTAACTTTTGCATGGCCCAGAATCAACCAACATCACACTTCTTTTTGTCATGCTTATGTCACCATGTGTAATAACCCCAATTTTTGAGAAATTTTGAAACCCTTATGAATAGTATTTTTGCTGAACGAGAAAACTTTTCATGCCACGCTATGTAGGGGTTCTGTTATTGATCTTATGGGATATTATTAGTACTCTATGTGGTATATAAGTGTATGTAAAGATCGTCAGAATCCAATTCCGAACACTTTGATTTTTCCCAGAAATCCACAAGATACGGAGAGAATTGAGTATAAGGTAACAGGATAAAAAGGATTTAAATTAAAGGATTATAGGAGAGGATCATAGAAGGAATACAATATATTGAGAAAGGTTAAGGGAACCTAAGTAATAAGATCCCGGGTATGATCCCTCAAACGATAAACAAGAACGAAAGATAAGCGAACCGTAAAACAAATAAGTGACCAAGAGACAAGCTTGTACAAGAAGCCAGGGACTGTGACATCATCAAACCACAAGGTGTGGACAAGTGGGAGCATTATGACATGTGCAAGGTGACATAAGCATGACATGGGAAGGAAGGAGGTGTGGTGGCTTTGTAACCACACAAATTCAAGGGCAAGAAGGTAATTGACTAAAACAAGCACAAAAACCAAGCAACCAAGCCAAGAAAAATCATTTTCATCAAAAATCAAAAAGCAACCAAGGCTTTGTTCTTGAAGCTCTCGGCTTTTTACTATTCATTAGGCAAGAATTTTCAAAAATTCAAGATCCAAGCTTCCTAAATTGGTGAGTAAATTCCCTAATCATCTTCATGCTTAGTTAGGGCTATACCATGAGTTTAAGCCATCAATTCCTTCTCAATCTTCTCCATTTAATCAAAGAAGAAGACTATGAATAGTGTTTTCAAGTTTTTTTACTTGAAGTTTTCTTGTTTTTCTTGAAGATCCAAGCTTTCCTAAGACTTCTCAAAGCTTCTTAAGGCTTCCTAGCTCATCCCACCACTTCAAGGAAGGTATACCATCTCCAAACCCTAGATCCCTATGTATTATAAGATGATTTTAATTGGTAGGATGATATTGTAGCTTGTTGTTGTGATTTAGAGTTTGGGATTTGGAATGGTAGTGAAATGGAATGGTAAATGTTGTGGTTTTGATTAAAAGAACTTAAGTATGGTTAAACTAAGCTTAGGCATAAGTATAAATGATTAAATTGAATTGGTTGGGGTTGTTATGATGTGATGAGGATGGATGTTGGTTGTATGTTGGATTTGAGGTTGGTTTGTGGTTGGTTTTGAATGGTTAAAAATTGGGAAATCGCGTAAACATAGCCGTCGTAACGTCCGATTTTCTTTGGACTGTTTTTGTGCATAGCATTAGGACCCGAGAACCCCCTGCTAGATTATGACCACTGCCATGTTTAGATAGCTCATGTTACGAGCTTCGTTTTGATATGTAGTTCGTTCGATTCCGATGCACGGTTTAGGAGAAACGACCATTTCAAGTAACGGCGTTTCGCGAACGAAACTTTTTCCCTCGCCTTACTTTGAAACATAGGTTAAAGACCAAAAAGGGTTAATTAATGTATGAAACATTTATGGTAAGTGTGTTAGGCAGTTGGTAAGACACTCGCGAAGGAATCGCTTTAAAACTCGTAAAGGTTAAATTATTAAAAATGGTGGACCCGAGGGTACCCGAGTGACTTAAGCAAATCAGTGAGCGCAAAATAAGCGTTAGAGTCTAAGTTAGTTAAAGTATAGATTTACAAGTGATTTTGGTTTAATTCCAACTTACTTGTTGTTTATAGGTTACCAGACTCGTCCCGAGCCTTTTATCACCCCAAGTCGCTCATGCAAGTTTTCTACCCGTTATACTGTTGTTGTGATGTAAATATATGTATATGCATTATCTTGTGATAAGTGCATGATTGTTATTAGCAATTCTTGCGATATATTGTAGCATGTGATATGGTATATATGCATGCCTGTTTCATATTCTTGAAATATATATCTGTTGGTTCAGTTGATAATACCTATGCTAGAGGATAGCGGTATCTTGCATATACCCTTAGTGTAGGGACCCAAAGGTGAAAAAAAATTTCTAAAACCGGGAGTCGAGGATCCCGAGTAGATTTTGTATATATATGGATATGGATATATATATATATATATTTATATATATATATATGGTTATAGTTTTCCAAACTATTAATCGAATAAGGTTTATTCGATAACTTTAAATTTATTTTATTTAATGAATATTATTACGAATATTCATTCGAGGACTTATGACTCCTTTTATTTTATTATTTGAATATTATTACGAATATTCATTCGAGGACTTATGACTCCTTTTATTTTATTATTTGAATATTCATTCGAGGACTTATGACTCAGTTTATATTATTTAATGAATATTATTTGAATATTCATTTGAGGATCTATGACTTCGATTATTTGCTGAGATATATTCTATATTTTATTAAAGAATAATGTTTCGATAATCAAACTTATTTTCGGTTATTCAAATGAAGATAATACTTTCATATAAGTATATCTTTGGTTATTTAATACTCGTTTCAAGTATAAATTTTAATACTTCTACTTCAATTATTTTTATAAAGATTATTCTTTATGGGAATATTATTTAATTAATAATATTCAGTCATTTTCTAAATATTCTGGGGACTGATTTACTTCATTAAATCAGCTTTACTCCAAACACTCTATAAAGTGTTTTCGAGTCTTCAAAATGATTTTTAAAAGTTAGAGCGGATCCCAAAACTCATTTTTATATTTAAGATCTTCCTTCTTAAGGGGATTTAAATACTCGCTTAAAACCTGAGGGATCCGGCTCTGTGGTGTATTTTATATTCGCAACAAGGTTGCAGTTTTGGTAAATGAATTGATTACTTACCCAACGTTCGGGAAGTAAGTCCATCTATTGAGTCGGCATAAGCAACATGGGCTCAGTGGGAATCCATGATAGTGTAAGTGGCTCAGTGGGAGTCCATCAAATGCATAAGTGGCTGAGTGGCAGTCCAGCATAGGTCCTAATGCGGCCAGGGTGATGACCAGTGGGGAATTCGTCCATCTACTAGTAGAAAAGGTTACTTATGGGTATCTTTGCCTGATCAGCAAGATATCTGGTTTATGCCAAAATTCTTTTCCTTTCCAAAATTCATTGGATGTTTCAAACTCTGTTCATACTTTATATAACAGAGGTTCCAGGAAATGTTTAAAGAGATATATATGTGGATATATATATATATATATATATCGGGACTAAATAAAGTATCTCGTAACTTTATTTCATTCAATAATATTTCAAAGATTGAATCTATTCAAATCTTGTCTTGTAGTCTCATCTATGTGATGAACTTTTGAAACTGGTTATAACTTGAACGGTGGTAGTTCAAGTAGTATTGGGAAAGATATAAGTATATTGGGGTATTTGGTAACCTCATCTTTTAAACTTATATCTAGTTAATAATTGTCTTATGAATGACAAAGATTTTCAGAAAAACGTTGAGACAAGGTTAGATGTATGAGATCACCTTGCAACGATATTTTTTTTATATATATACAGTTATACACTGGGATTTTGTGTATATTATGCATGGAAGAGGACTTCCAATATTTTGAAAAGTATATATGTATATATACTGAATATTTTGCGACTTCATCGCATTAAGATATCAAACTTGGTTCATTTCTTTTGACCAAGACTTTCATGAGTACTATGAGAAGGCTCATATATTGTTAATCATTATACATATTATTTTGGTGGGCTTGCTGCTCACCCTTGCTTTCTTCTTTCATCACACAACATCAGATAGACAAGATGAACCGGACCAAGCTTCCGATTCGCAAGAGGTTAGGAGACGTTCCGCAGTTTTCTATAAGCACTGATGCCGCCATAGCTGAGGTAGGAACTACCAATAGGCTAGGCTTTCAACTTTTGATGTATCAGATTATGTATATTTATGAATTGTAATAATGGCAAAGAAATGTAAATTTATTCAGAAACCTGTTTAAGGTGTATTGGCATATAATTGTGGAATAAAATGACTTGTGATTATTTTTGGATATTCATCTCTGAGACTATAACTTGTGGTGTGTGTGTTTATTGTGGGGTCAAAGTACAGAGTAGTTGATTATTTATTAAGATTGGGTGTTGTTAAGGGAAATGGAACTCGTGACGACCCGGATCCCCGACCCCGGATCTGGGGGTGTTACAGAAATGGTATCAGAGCTAAGCGTTATAAACCTCAGAGATGATGTGACGTTAAGATAATAAGTTCACTAAGATAATAAGAACTCTTGCCAAGTTCCTAGTCGGGCTACCTAACGTAGTATTGACAGTTAAAACCCTTATGGGAACCCTTATAAATATCGTGATAGAAGCATAGTTCATTATCGTATATGGTAGCGGGACTCCGAACCCTGAGGTTGAGGAGCAACAACGCGATGATGTTTTATTACTTATTGGAGATCAGATTATGGATCCGATAGAGCGTCCTAATGCGGGATCGGATGATGTTCATATTGAGGATGTTGTCCTAGAATGGATAGTTGCTGAGGAGGATCCCATGGAGGATCCTGACAAGAATGAATAAAGGACCACTGATGAATTGATGACCATGGTTAGGTCGACTACCAGAGGTAGAATTGGTCGGTCACTATCGGAGGTTCGTTCAAGTTTGTAAAGATAGTAGCCCCCTTTAACGCGGCTTACTCGTAAGATTGAGAAGTTTGAATGGACAGAGAAATACGAGAACAACTTTCAAGAACTGAAGCAAAGATTGGTGACGACCCCTATGATAGCATTGCCGGATGGAAAAGGAGATTTTGTGATGTGTAGTGACGCTTCGCATAAGGAATTAGGGTGCTTCTTATACAGCATAACAAGGTAATCGCGTACGCATCAAGACAATTAAGGGAATATAAAATTTGATATCCCCACCCATGAGCTTGGGCTCGTGGCAATAGTTTTGCCCTAAATATTGGAGGCACTACTTGTATGGAGAGAAGTACGAGATTTACACAAGCCATAAGTGCTCTAGTGCATTTTCACGCAGAAAGAGCTCAACATGCGCCAAATGAGGTGGTTAGAGATAATCAAGGATTACGATTATGAGATTCTTTATCATTCGGGGAAAGCCAATGTGGTGGCTGATGCCCTTAGTAAAAAGGAGAGACTCAAGATGATAATGTCTTTGAGAGAGTTTATAAGAGATTTTGAGAAAATGGAAACAGAAGTGAAGGTAACCGGAGCCGGTACCGAAAAGCTGTTTGAGATTGCAAGACAGACCGAATTATTGGAAAAGAACATATTGTGCCAGAAAAAGTGATGAATGAAGGCAGAGAGCCAACAAATAGATATGAGATTAATACCGAGAAAAATGATAAGGGAATAATGAGGTATTCCTATAGAATTTGGGTTCCAAATGTTTAAGAGCTTAAAGATGAGATCCTAGATGAAAGTCATAGTTCAAGGAATAAGATTTAGGGCAAACCCTGAATGTGATAGTCAGGGAGGACGCCATCAAGATAGAAGGAACCCATAACATAATGAAGTGGAAAATGAGGATTTTAACGTATAAGATAACCCCAAGTATGGGAGAAGGATGAAACATTTCATACTGAGAAAATAGAAGTCGAGCAAGATAAGGAGACCCGAGACGGTACTCCTATATAGAAATTCATGGACCTGTCTAAACAAAACTTAAACTTTTATTCCCAACCACCAACTTAAGGAAACAATGCGGTAGGAAATCCTTTCATGACCTTTAAGTCGCTAAGCTCTCAGAGTTCCAAGGAACAGTTTGACCCAGTCGAGGCAAGAGCCTGGCTAAAGGAAATATAGGAATTATTTGAGATTCTAAATGATTGACGAAGCACAAAAGACTGTTTTTGTCACTTACCCCCGTAAGAAAGAGGCCACCCGTTGGTGAAAGGCCAAGAAAGGCACGGAGCCAGAGGTTATAATAAACTGATTAAAGTTTAGACAATTGTTTTCGGGAAAGTACTTCCCAAGGTTATGGAGGTAGTGTAAAAGCTTTAGAGCCAGAACAAAAGCGGACGAGTATGATGAATTATGAATCTAAGTTGTAAAAGTTGTCAAGATTCGTTCTGAGGACACGAATCCAGAATGACGGGACGTTTGAAATCAATGATTATGTTGTGTTGGTTCATGTAATGGTTGTAATGGAAACGAAAATAAAAGACTGAAAAGGGAAGGAGTATAAAGGGATATAAAGGAAATAGAGTTGAGAAGTGATAAGGGAGTTAGGTATGGGAAACCCTAAGAAACCCTTGCAATAAATATAGAGAAGTGTGTCATCATCAGCGCGATGGTGACTGATCATGAGATAAATTCAAGGTTTGAAGGCGTAAGCGATATGTAAAGTTAATTCCCTTGAAGTTGACAGTATTCGATGAAAATTTGAGATAGATCGATTGATTAATAAGGAAACACGGATGGACTGAGGAGACAAGAAAGTAAGAAATTAGGAAAATTGGATGAAGGAAGTGACCTTCAAGAATGTGAAGTGTAAGACCGGTGGCATGATACCCAGGAAGGGAGATGCCAGGTATGAAAGATATCCCAACATTGAGATGACTGTTGAGATAAACAACAAAAGTAAATAAGGATTTATTAAGAAGAAGTTCACGTTGAACACGACCAATATCTTCCAGATCATCCATGTGATCATTACCAAATCAGGAAAGAAAAACGGATAACCATTTTTATCTTTTGGAGGCCATGTGGATTGACCTTAACTTGAATAAGGATGCTATTGTGAAATTTGGTATAGACTATCGAGGTGGAAATGATTGAATAAGATACCCTTATCAGGGATATATGACTTTATTTATCCATGGAAGGATGCTTGTACCTTTTTAAAGGTGGAATTAAGGATAGAACATCGATAACTTAAAACGAATCCTAGGGGAATGCATAAAGGTTGGCATTTCACCCTTAATAGGGATAGTATGAGTTTTGACAGTATGAATTGGAAAGGGTTAAGGTAATAATAACCTTTAAGGATCAGTGGAGAAATTTTTCAGAAGTAAATAGACAATGGTTCTAGTATCAGTAAATGGTATTTGATATGCCCTGTATATAGGGAATACAGGAGGAACGATTGAAGGATAACCTTAGAGGTTTTACAAGGAGAAAGGAAATATTCGAAATTCTCAAGAATAAAAATGTTGATAAAGGAAATATGACATAATTATAATGTTGCCAAGTGGGGCACGTGTTAAACCACGAGAAAGTATGGATCGAACCAGTAATGGTCGAAATTATTCAGGGCAATTAGGACTTAAGATAAAAGATGTTCTAATTATGATTGAGAGTCAGTCATGACAGTGATTAACCTCTAAAGACTGAGGCAACAACTTATGGAAAAATGGTGATTTTTTTTTTACTTATCAGATGTTAAGGAAAACATCTTCACATAAGCTGTGATTGAAATGAGGTAGAAAATTTAGTTGAAGGTGGTTAAAAGACATTGATTATAAGGAACTATTACTATCAGGGAAGGCCAAAGAGGTGGCCAACACTTTAAAGGTAAGAGGATAATTATAGGCGCGTGTGCCAAAAGAATATAGTGATGATGGTTAAAAATGTGAAGGTTGAATTATGGTTAGGAAGATTGTCATTCCTTCTGATGACTGTGCAATACCCAGCCGTAATAGTAGTTGGTAAAGGTTTAATTCGTGTAATCGCCATGAACGGGCTATCTATCTTAGAAGGTCCTATCTTGAGATAAGCCAGGACCATGTTTCAAAAAGGACTAGATGAACCCTTGAGTTAATTCTTCTATTTAGGGCGTATGATTAAGAATGGTATTAACCTGCTATCGTTGCTTTGATTGAAACTCTTCTGCACTTTTATCTGCTTCATGTCATGTATGTATGTCAGGATCAGGAGTGTTCTTCATGAATCAGGAATGGTGATTATGTTACCTCCTTAGAAGGATTTGATACGAGATGTATGGACTCCGTATGGTTAGCTATTAAGACTTCATGGAAAATGAATGAGTACAGTAGGTCAGTGGTGGACCATAGTAAGGTAGCAATGATTCTGCGAGTAATGAGCTGTTTACAACCGTGAGAGTTGTATTGAATGGGTGTTGAGATTGAGTACCACTAATCGGGTCGTGGTAGTGTATAAGTTATCATTGATAGACTAATTAAGTAGAGTATCTACCTAGTGAATTATTATTCTTTCTTATCAATAGAGAGTCGTATTATTATACGAGGAAGGTTGCGGTGCAAGCATAGAATTCAAGTAACGATGATGTCTAGAATGAGATCCCAGATTCGATGTTCGATGTCGAGGGAGTTTCAAAGGTAATTGTGTATAAGCTCAAGGAAGAGCATGGGTCCATAGAATGATGGACGGGATAGCGAAAATATTTAAGCACGTGAAATGCGATGCTATAATACTTGATGTTGATATAAATACATATATGTTTTGTTCTTCTATGACAAACCTCTATAGTTCAGAGGTAGATTCCAAGCCAGATATTTTGTGGCAGTATATTTTTTTTTTCATATATACAATTCTCTTCAGTTCGTTCTTTTCTCTTCTTTTCATTTCATGTAAGCTGAGAAGAACAACCCTTCCAGAAGGGGAGGTATTGCCGAATGACTATCTATCTTTGTGATAGAAGCCTAGTAGGATACCACATGTTGTTTAATTGCTTGTCAAGTACTAAAGGCTGGCCACCTTCTGTACTAACTATGCGATATAACAAGTGTTCATGATCATAGTGATCTCTCAACAAATTCCTTTACTTCTATATGATTAATCAAACTTTGGAAAATAGAAATAACTGAAAAAGGAGTAATAAAGTGGTGGTAGTATGCGGAATGGGAACACATTCGTGATATTAAGGTTGACGTGGTTATTAAAAGGTTATAGAACGCTAACGAGCAAAAGTATAACCCGTATAATATTAGGAACAGAAGGTAGTAGCGATTACGAACTGGAAAAGAATAGGTATTGAGAAGCAAAAGTTCTAATGATAAAAGCTATAATGAGAGTCTGTGCAATAGACTTGAAAGAATTTGGAATGATCACTTAATTCGGATTGAGTTATCTTACGACAATAGATCATATGTCATTATCGAGATGTCGCCTTATGAGATCCTAGAGGGAAGAAAATGTCGATCTCCCTTATGTTAGGATGAAGTTGTAGAGCGCAAGATGCTCGGACCCGTAGTAGTCCAAAGGACCAAGGATATGATAGATCTAATCAGAGGACGGCTGGTAGTAGCCCAAGATGGACATGATAAGTGTGTTGATTTGACACGAAAGGATAAAGAGTATGAAATAGGGGACCTAGTAATGTTATAGGTATCCCTTGGAAAGGATTGATGAGGTTCGGAAAGAAAGGAAAGCTAAGTCTACAATTTGTTGGACCCTTGGATATATTAAGACGTTTAGGAAGTTAGCATATGAGCTAGCCCTACCCCCGAACCTGTAGCAAGTTCATAACGTGTTTCACGTATCAATGTTAAGGAAGTATAATTTAGATGCCAGATAAGTAGAGGCATATGAGCGCATAGATATGCAACCCGACGTAACCTATATGGAGTAACCAGAAAGGGTTATAGAGTGAAAAGGAACAAGTGCTTAGGAGAAGGATTATCAAACTAGGCAGAGTTTGGTGGTAGAACCACAATGTAGAAAATTGACTCGAGAGTTAGAAAGTGTAATGCTAAGAAAGTATCTCCATTTGTTTTCTATCTGATTCCGGGACGGAATCCTTTTAAGGAGGGGAGACTGTAATAACCCCAATTTTTGAGAAATTTTGAAACCCTTATGAATAGTGTTTTTGCTGAACGAGAAAACTTTTCATGCCACGCTATGTAGGGGTTCTGTTATTGATCTTATGGGATATTATTAGTACTCTATGTGGTATATAAGTGTATGTAAAGATCGTCAGAATCCAATTCCGAACACTTTGATTTTTCCCGGAAATCCACAAGATACGGAGAGAATTGAGTATAAGGTAACAGGATAAAAAGGATTTAAATTAAAGGATTATAGGAGAGGATCATAGAAGGAATACAATATATTGAGAAAGGTTAAGGGAACCTAAGTAATAAGATCCCGGGTATGATCCCTCAAACGATAAATAAGAACGAAAGATAAGTGAACCGTAAAACAAATAAGTGACCAAGAGACAAGCTTGTACAAGAAGCCAGGGACTGTGACATCATCAAACCACAAGGTGTGGACAAGTGGGAGCATTATGACATGTGCAAGGTGACATAAGCATGACATGGGAAGGAAGGAGGTGTGGTGGCTTTGTAACCACACAAATTCAAGGGCAAGAAGGTAATTGACTAAAATAATCACAAAAACCAAGCAACCAAGCCAAGAAAAATCATTTTCATCAAAAATCAAAAAGCAACCAAGGCTTTGTTCTTGAAGCTCTCGGCTTTTTACTATTCATTAGGCAAGAATTTTCAAAAATTCAAGATCCAAGCTTCCTAAATTGGTGAGTAAATTCCCTAATCATCTTCATGCTTAGTTAGGGCTATACCATGAGTTTAAGCCATCAATTCCTTCTCAATCTTCTCCATTTAATCAAAGAAGAAGACTATGAATAGTGTTTTCAAGTTTTTTTACTTGAAGTTTTCTTGTTTTTCTTGAAGATCCAAGCTTTCCTAAGACTTCTCAAAGCTTCTTAAGGCTTCCTAGCTCATCCCACCACTTCAAGGAAGGTATACCATCTCCAAACCCTAGATCCCTATGTATTATAAGATGATTTTAATTGGTAGGATGATATTGTAGCTTGTTGTTGTGATTTAGAGTTTGGGATTTGGAATGGTAGTGAAATGGAATGGTAAATGTTGTGGTTTTGATTAAAAGAACTTAAGTATGGTTAAACTAAGCTTAGGCATAAGTATAAATGATTAAATTGAATTGGTTGGGGTTGTTATGATGTGATGAGGATGGATGTTGGTTGTATGTTGGATTTGAGGTTGGTTTTGAATGGTCAAAAATTGGGAAATCGCGTAAACATAGCCGTCGTAACGTCCGATTTTCTTTGGACTGTTTTTGTGCATAGCATTAGGACCCGAGAACCCCCTGCTAGATTATGACCACTGCCATGTTTAGATAGCTCATGTTACGAGCTTCGTTTTGATATGTAGTTCGTTCGATTCCGATGCACGGTTTAGGAGAAATGACCGTTTCAAGTAACGGCGTTTCGCGAACGAAACTTTTTCCCTCACCTTACTTTGAAACATAGGTTAAAGACCAAAAAGGGTTAATTAATGTATGAAACATTTATGGTAAGTGTGTTAGGCAGTTGGTAAGACACTCGCGAAGGAATCGCTTTAAAACTCGTAAAGGTTAAATTATTAAAAATGGTGGAGCTGAGGGTACCCGAGTGACTTAAGCAAATCAGTGAGCGCAAAACAAGCGTTAGAGTCTAAGTTAGTTAAAGTATAGATTTACAAGTGATTTTGGTTTAATTCCAACTTACTTGTTGTTTATAGGTTACCAGACTCGTCCCGAGCCTTTTATCACCCCAAGTCGCTCAGGCAAGTTTTCTACCCGTTATACTGTTGTTGTGATGTAAATATATGTATATGCATTATCTTGTGATAAGTGCATGATTGTTATTAGCAATTCTTGCGATATATTGTAGCATGTGATATGGTATATATGCATGCCTGTTTCATATTCTTGAAATATATATCTGTTGGTTCAGTTGATAATACCTATGCTAGAGGATAGCGGTATCTTGCATATACCCTTAGTGTAGGGACCCAAAGGTGAAATTTTTTTTCTAAAACCGGGAGTCGAGGATCCCGAGTAGATTTTGTATATATATGGATATGGATATATATATATATATTTATATATATATATGGTTATAGTTTTCCAAACTATTAATCGAATAAGGTTTATTCGATAACTTTAAACTTTATTTTATTTAATGAATATTATTACGAATATTCATTCGAGGACTTATGACTCCTTTTATTTTATTATTTGAATATTATTACGAATATTCATTCGAGGACTTATGACTCTTTTTATTTTATTATTTGAATATTCATTCGAGGACTTATGACTCAGTTTATATTATTTAATGAATATTATTTGAATATTCATTTGAGGATCTATGACTCCGATTATTTGCTGAGATATATTATGTATTTTATTAAAGAATAATGTTTCGATAATCAAACTTATTTTCGGTTATTCAAATGAAGATAATACTTTCATATAAGTATATCTTTGGTTATTTAATACTCGTTTCAAGTATAAATTTTAATACTTCTACTTCAATTATTTTTATAAAGATTATTCTTTATGGGAATATTATTTAATTAATAATATTCAGTCATTTTCTAAATATTCTGGGGACTGATTTACTTCATTAAATCAGCTTTACTCCAAACACTCTATAAAGTGTTTTCGAGTCTTCAAAATGATTTTTAAAAGTTAGAGCGGATCCCAAAACTCATTTTTATATTTAAGATCTTCCTTTTTAAGGGGATTTAAATACTCGCTTAAAACCTGAGGGATCCGGCTCTGTGGTGTATTTTATATTCGCAACAAGGTTGCAGTTTTGGTAAATGAATTGATTACTTACCCAACGTTCGGGAAGTAAGTCCATCTATTGAGTCGGCATAAGCAACATGGGCTCAGTGGGCGTCCATGATAGTGTAAGTGGCTCAGTGGGAGTCCATCAAATGCATAAGTGGCTGAGTGGCAGTCCAGCATAGGTCCTAATGCGGCCAGGGTGATGACCAGTGGGGAATTCGTCTATCTACTAGTAGAAAAGGTTACTTATGGGTATCTTTGCCTGATCAGCAAGAAATCTGGTTTATGCCAAAATTCTTTTCCTTTCCAAAATTCATTGGATGTTTCAAACTCTGTTCATACTTTATATAACAGAGGTTCCAGGAAATGTTTAAAGAGATATATATATGGATATATATATATATATATATCGGGACTAAATAAAGTATCTCGTAACTTTATTTCATTCAATAATATTTCAAAGATTGAATCTATTCAAATCTTGTCTTGTAGTCTCATCTATGTGATGAACTTTTGAAACTGGTTATAACTTGAACGGTGGTAGTTCAAGTAGTATTGGGAAAGATATAAGTATATTGGGGTATTTGGTAACCTCATCTTTTAAACTTATATCTAGTTAATAATTGTCTTATGAATGACAAAGATTTTCAGAAAAACGTTGAGACAAGGTTAGATGTATGAGATCACCTTGCAACGATATTTTTTTTTATATATACAGTTATACACTGGGATTTTGTGTATATTATGCATGGAAGAGGACTTCCAATATTTTGAAAAGTATATATGTATATATACTGAATATTTTGCGACTTCATCGCATTAAGATATCAAACTTGGTTCATTTCTTTTGACCAAGACTTTCATGAGTACTATGAGAAGGCTCATATATTGTTAATCATTAAACATATTATTTTGGTGGGCTTGCTGCTCACCCTTGCTTTCTTCTTTCATCACACAACATCAGATAGACAAGATGAACCGGACCAAGCTTCCGATTCGCAAGAGGTTAGGAGACGTTCCGCAGTTTTCTATAAGCACTGATGCCGCCATAGCTGAGGTAGGAACTACCAATAGGCTAGGCTTTCAACTTTTGATGTATCAGATTATGTATATTTATGAATTGTAATAATGGCAAAGAAATGTAAATTTATTCAGAAACCTGTTTAAGGTGTATTGGCATATAATTGTGGAATAAAACGACTTGTGATTATTTTTGGATATTCATCTCTGAGACTATAACTTGTGGTGTGTGTGTTTATTGTGGGGTCAAAGTACAGAGTAGTTGATTATTTATTAAGATTGGGTGTTGTTAAGGGAAATGGAACTCGTGACGACCCGGATCCCCGACCCTGGATCTGGGGGTGTTACACCATGCTTGTGTCACCTTTTTAATACATGTCCTTTCCTTGTGGTTTGATAATGTCACAATCTTTGGCTTCTTGTACAAGCTTGTCTCTTGGTCGCTTATTTGTTTTACGGTTCGCTTAACTTTCGTTCTCGTTCGTCGTTTGAGGGATCATATCTGGGATCTTATTACTTGGGTTCCCCTAAACCTTTCTCAATATTTTATATTCCTTTTATGATCCTCTCTTATAATCCTTGAATTTAAATCCTTTTAATCATGTTACCTTATACTCATTTCTTTCGGTATCTGGTGGATTTTCGGGAAAAATTAAAGTGTCCGGATTCGAATTCTAACGACCTTTACATACACTCATTTACTTTATGGAATACTAATACGATCCTAGAATTTCCATAAAAGTACTCCTATATAGCGTGGTCTGGTAATTTTCCTTAATCAGCATCATCAGCAAAAGTTACTATTTATCCGTGTTTCAAAAATTCCAAAAATTGGGGTTATTACAGTCTCCCCTCCTTAAAAGGATTCCGTCCCAGAATCAGATAGAAAATAAATAGGGATACTTTCTTAGCATTGCACTTTCTAACTCTCAAGTCAATTTTCCCACATTGTGGTTCTATCATCAAACTCTGACTAGTTTGATAACCCTTCTCCTAAGCACTTGTTCCTTTTCAATCTATAATCTTTCCCGGTTGCTCATATAGGTTACGTCTAGTTGCATGTCTAAGCGCTCATATGCCCCTATTTGTCTGGCATCCGAATTATACTTCCTTAACATTGATACGTGGAACACGTTATGAACTTGCTACATGTTCGGGGGTATGGATAGCTCATATGCTAACTTCCCGATATATCTTAATATATCCAAGGGTCCAACAATTCGTGGGCTTAGCTTAGCTTTCCTTTCTTTCCGAACCTCATCCATCCTTTCCAAGGGAATACCTATAATAACACTAGGTCCCCTACTTCCTATTCTTTGTCCTTTCATGTCAAATCAACATACTTCTTATGTCCATCTTGGGCTACTACCAGCCGTCCTCTGATTAGATCTATTATATCCTTGATCCTTTGGACTACTGCGGGTCCGAGCATCTTGCGCTCTATAATCTTCATCCTAACATAAGGGAGATCGACATTGTCTTCCCTCAAAGATCTCATAAGGCGATATCTCGATACTGAGATACGATCTATTATCGTAAGAAAACTCAATCTGCGTTAAGTGATCATTCCAAATTCTTTCAAGTCTATTGCACAAAATCTCATCATAGCTTCTAGCATTATAGCTTTTGCTTCTCAATACCCATTCTTTTCTAGTTCATAAGCGTTACTATCTTCCGTACATAATACTATTCTGGCTATACTTTTGCTCGTCAGCGTTCTATAACCTTTTAATAACCGCGTCAACCTTAGCATCACGAACGCATTAGATTCGGAATACCACTGCACTGATACTACTCCTTTCTAGCTGCTTCTATCTTCGAAAGCTTAGTCCTTCATATAGAAGTTAAAGAATTTATTGAGAGATCACTATGATCATGAACACTTGTTATATCGCATAGTTAGTACAGAAGGTGGCCAGCCTTTAGTACTTGACAAGCAATTAAACAACATGTGGTATCCTACTAGGCTTCTATCACACAGATAGATAGTCATTCGGCAATACCTCCCCTTCTGGAAGGGTTGTTCTTCTCAGCTTACATGAAATGAAAATGAGAGAAAAGAACGAATTAAAGAGAATTGTATATATATAAAAATATACTGCCACAAAATATCTGGCTTGGAATCTACCTCTGAACTATAGAGGTTTATCATAGGAGAACAAAACATATCTCTGAACTATAGAGGTTTATCATAGGAGAACAAAACATATATGTATATATATCAACATCAAGTATTATAGCATCGCATTTCACATGCTTAAATATTTTTTCTATTCCGTCCATCATTCTATGGACCCATGCTCTTCCTCGAGCTTATACACAATCACCTTTAAAACTCCCTCGACATCAAAAATCGAATCTGGGATCTCATTCTAGACATCATCGTTACTATAATTCTATGCTTGTACCACAACCTTCCTCGTATAGTAATACGACTCTCTATTGATAAGAAGGAATAAGTATTCAATAGGTAGATAATCTACTTAATTAGTCTATCAATGATAACTTATACACCACCACGACCCGATTAGTGGTACTCAATCTCAACATCCATTCCAATACAACTCTCACGGTTGTAAGTAATCAGCTCATTACTCGTAGAATCATTCTTGCATTACTATGGTCCACCGTTGACCTACTGTAGTCATTCGTTTTCCATGAAGTCTTAATAGCTAACCATACCGAGTCCGTTCCTATCGTACCGAAATCATCTAGAGAGGAAACATAATCGCCATTCCATGATTCATTAAGAACACTCCTGAACTTGGCGTACATATGCCATGAAGCTGATAAAATTGCAGAAGAGTTTCAATAAAAGCAACGATAGCAGGTTAATACCATTCTTAATCATATGTCTATATTAGGAGACATGAAGCTCAAAGGTTCATTTCGTCCTTTTTAAAATATGGTCCTGGCTTATTCTCAAGATAGGACCTTCTAAGATAGATAGTCCGCTCACAGCAATTACATGAATTAAATCTTTACCAAACTACTATTACGGTTGAGTATCGCACAATCATCAGAAGGAATGTCAATCTTCCAAACCATAATACAACCTTCACGGCTTCAACCATCATCACTGTATTCCTCTGGCATGAGCGCCTATAATTATCCTCTTACATTTAAAGTGTTGGCCACCTCTTTGGCCTTTCCTGATAGTAAAATTTCCTTACAATTAATGTCTTTTAAATGACCTTCAACTAAATTTTCTACCTCATTTCCAATCACTGCTTATGTGAAAATGCTTCTCTTAAGTCCTGGTGAGAAAAAAATCACTATTTTTCCATAAGTCATTGCCTTAGTCTTTAGATGTGAACATTGCCACGACTGACTCTCGATCATACTTAGGACGTCTCTTATCTTGGGTCCTTCTTGTTTTCACCAATCTCGACCCTCATTGAATCGATCTATACTTTCTTATGGTTCAACACGTGCCCACCTGGCATTATTATAATTACGTCACATTTTCTTTATCAAAATTTCTATTCTTGAGAACTTTGAATATTACCTTTTTCCTTGTAAAACCTCTAAGGTTATCCTTAAATCGTTCCTCCTGTATTCCCTAGATACAGGGTATATCAATTACCATTTACTAATACTAGAACCATTGTCTATGTACTTCTGAAAAATTTCTCTACTGATCTTTAAAGGTTGTTGTTACCTTATTCCTTCGTTCCATACTACCCAAACTCATAATGTCCCTATTAAGGGTGAAATGCCATCCTTTATGCATCCCCCATGGTTCATCTCAAGCTATTGAGGTTATGTCCTTAATTCCACCTTTTAAAAAGGTACTTGCATCCTTACATGGATAAATCAAGTCATATATCTTTGATAGATTATTTTATTCAATCATTCCCACCTCGATAGTCTATACCAATTTCACAATAGCATCCTTATTCAAACTGAGGTCAACCCTTATGGCCTTCAAAAGATAACAAAGGTTACCCGCTTTTCTTTCCTAATTTGGTAATGACAACAGGGATGTTCTGGAAGATATTGGTCATGTTCAACGTGAACTTCTTCCTAATAATTCCTCATTTACTTTTGTTGTTTATCTCAACAGTCATCTCAATGTTGGGATATCTTTCATACTTGGCGTCTCCCTTTCTGGGTATCATGCCCCCGGTCTTACACTTCACATTCTTGAAGGTCACTTCCTTCATTCAATTTTACTAATTTCTTACTTTTTTGTCTCCTCGGTCTATCTGCGTCTCATTATTTATCCTTCAAACTATCTCAAGGTTTCCTCCAATCCTCCCAACTTACAGGGGATAAACTATATGTATCTCTTATGCCTTCAACCATCAACTTTAGCTCATGGTGAATTACCCTCATCCTGACGGTTACATACTTCTCTATTTCTATTGCTACGAGTCTTTAGGGTTTCCTCATGCCTAACTCCCTTATCATTTTTCAAATTCTATTGCCTTTATATTCCTTTCCACTTCAGTTTCTTTTTATTTTCCTTTCTCTTATCATTATTTCATGAACCAACACAACATAAGCATTGATTTCAAACATCCCGTCATTCTGGATTCGTGTACTCAGAACGAATCTTGACAACTTTTACAACTTAGATTCATAATTCATCATACTCGTCTGCTTTTGTTCTGGCTCTAAAGCTTTTACACTATCTCCATAACCTTGGGAAGTACTTTCCTGAAAATAATTGACTAAACTTAAATCAGTTTATTATAATCACTTGCTCCATGCCTTCCTTGGCCTTTCACCAGCGGGTGGCCTCTCTCTTAGGAGGGTAAGTGACAAAAACAGTCTTTTGTGATTCATCAATCATTTAGAATCTCAAATGATTCCTATATTTCCTTTAGCCAGGCTCTTGCCTCGACTGGGTTAGTTTGTTCCTTGGAACTCTGAGAGCTTAGCGACTTAAAGGTCCTGAAAGAATTTCTCACCGCATTGTTTCCTCAGGGTGGTGGTTGGGGATAATAGTCTAAGTTCTATCTAGAAA